>NC_046154.1:147202776-147502776 GCF_011064425.1 Rattus rattus | reverse complement strand
CCTGCCAAAAATCTTGACCCATTAACTGACAAAACCCACAGTGTGGCCGTGCTCGGTAGGGGTGTGAAACCATTTGCAGTAAGAAAATCAAGTTGGTAGCAAGAGTCCTACAGCCAGTCCAGCTCTTCTTCAGGTCCCAAGGCTGTAGGAAAACAGTTTGAAACCAGGAGAAAACAAGGCAACTATTTGAAGGAATGAACCCCTTGCCAGGCATCAGAGACGGGGAGGGGAACAATTCTCTTCATACAGAAGTCAGCACAGAAGATGCAAGGTGAAGTTCATGGACAGGTAACAGAAGAAGCCCTTCACCCCACACAGCTCAGATGTCAGAAGCAAGGATACTACTTGGACCTTTAGGTGTGCCTCTTGAGGCACGAGCTATGTGCATGACATGAGTGGACAAGGCCGGGGCTGGACCACTGGAGATGGCCCAAATCTAAAGTTACAACTCTTCAGTCATGTAAAGCTGACAAGAGCCGTCCTGTAGGACAACCAGAGAGGTAAAGAGTCCAGATGGTCATGGGGAAGATGTCCCAGGGCAAGAAGGCTTTGTACACAGCTAGCAGGTGGACTACACAGGGATCAAGGTGTCTCATGGGTCTGGACAGAAGCAGAACCCTCCAGACTGAGCTTCTAGTCCTACAGGTACATGAAATGTTCAAAATATCAAAGGTTTGAAACAGAAAACACCGCGCTATTGAGTTACAGAATTGAAACCAGGGAAACTTTCTGCTTCTTAGGACAAGCAGTGATTTCTTTTTTTGTTTGTTTGTTTTATTTCAAGAACAAAACAAAATCCCGTTTTTCAAGACAGGGATTCTCTGTGCAGCCCTGGCTGTCCTGAAACTGGTTCTCTGTAGTCCAGGCAGCCTCCAACTCAAAGAGATCCACCTGCCTCTGCTTCCCGAGAGCTGGGATTAAAGGCTTGCGTCATACCATCCAGCGGCCATTTCACATTTTAAATGGATACATTGTATTAAATGGACACAGCCCACTGCATCGCACATTCAGAGTCCTGGTTCCACAGGGAATTGGCTTGAGAGGTTCATGTCGCTGCTGAGTGAGGCAGTGAGAGCAGACAATGACCTGAGAAACTGGTCACAGTGTCACCTCCAGCAAGGGAGGCTAAAAGAGGGTCCCCATTGGGCGGCTTTCAAGCTGTATAAAGAAGACTGAGCAGGGAAAGATGCTGGGGCAACTGTGCGATTCCTCAGGTCACCTCAGGCTTCTCTTCATCCAGCCCTTTACACGCAAATGCTTAACAACTGCTCTGGAAGAGAAGCTGATCCAGCGGGCATAGAAAGCTGAAACAGAGCCATTTCTACCAAAGACGTTACTGAAAACCACTCAGTAAGAAAGTATCTGGCCCATGTGGTTTCTCGGGAAGATGTTGCCCACCTATAGCTGTGAGATCTGCAAACTGTTCTAGGAAACCGCAAGGAAGAGAAAACATTTGATGAAGCAGGTATAACTCAGAGGTACAGTAAGGCAGAACAGTGTCTCCCCTCACCCTCAGAAATGTCCACATCCGAATCCACAGAAGCTCTGAGATTGCCTCTTTAGGAAGCAAAAGGAATCTTACAAGTGCGACCAAGTCATGTGTCTCGACAGCGCAATGTCCTGGTGAAGCCAAGATAGCCACTGGGGTCCTATGGGAAGGAGGTGGAGGTAGAGAGGCAGGGCAGTAAGAGCAGGAGATAGGACTCTGGAGTGCACAGGAGAGGAGGCAGAAAGAAGAATAGATGATTATGTTACTGGCTTCCAAGATGAGGCAGTGGATACGGAACAAATGAAGCCACTCAAACCAGAGAGGACAAAGAGAAAGAGGTCTCTGAAGCCCTGAATAAATGCAAGCCTACGGACACGCTGGTCTGAGGCCAGGAAGAGTCATGTTAGACTTCTTGTCTCTAGAAACTCAAGAGAATAAGTGCATGGTAGAGATATGTCAGTAAGTTGCTACGGCAACCCTAAGAGCCTAAAACCATGTTTGAAGAGTCGTGCTAGCACCAACAGAAGGAAGCCGGTAGGCAGCCATTGCTGGTAAATGTGAGCTCCTTATAACTACTATAAAGAGCTCCATGCTATGTTAGAAGAGCATGAAGGGAGCCCAAAGGAATTTAGTCTGGGAATCAAAGGTTTGTCTTGTTGGATTTGGTCTGTGTATTGTTTCAAGGTCTAGTTGTCCTGAGACAAACGAATTCCTTCATATGCCAGCTTTTTAAAAAAACCTATTGGTTATATGCCTGAATTTAAAAACTATTGGTTAAATAAAAATGGCTACAGCCAATTACTGGTGGGATTAAGGTAGGCAGGTTCTCAGTTACCTGGCTGTCTGTAGAGGGTAGGGATGACAAGGAAGGAAAAAAGGAGGAGAGGAGGAGCTTAGAGAAGATGTGAGCCAGCGGCACGTGCCCAAGTGAAATACTCTCCCAGGACGCCAGACTGCTGGAACAGAAACAACCCAGGAGGAGTCAAACAGCAAGTTTTGGGGGTACACAGCTGGAGAAGTAGCCAGTCCAGCAGTTAGAAAAATAGATTGGGGTCCCCCTAGTGATTGCTAAAGCCACATAAATAAACCACAGTCCGAGTGTCATTGTTTTGTAAGCCAGATGGGGATAATTTTTAAATAATGTTTTCTCCATTATCTTATTTTTTTAAGCAGATCTATTAATGTAACTTACTCATATATCTACAGAGAACAACTGTCTGAGTATCTCATAGATGGAGTTTGACAATTTCAATTCTCACGAATGGCAACAGTACTAACAAAGTAGCCGCTGACTGTTCCTTAGCATAAAGATGGTTTATACAACTTAGTTTCAAAGTGTATCTCCCAATGGGGCGCCCTAAAAGAGCCTTGTTAGGATCAAGGACAAAGTGAAATCACACTGAAGAATTAATCCCCTTGGGAGGCACCTTTTCACAGGTAAAGGAATGGACCTGATGCCCAGACAGCTCTGTAGCTATTGTGAACATTTCAAGTCCAGATCTTGTGGCTTCTTCCAGACCTCTCAAAAAACAAAACAAACAAACGAACACAGACAAAAAACCCTGGTACCCAGATATGGCTGCTTCTGAATGTTGGGTGTCAAAAATATAAGACGACACTGGACATATTTCAGGGCATCAAGCAGTGAGGTATTCAGGAACAATGGGAAACTTTCCAGAAAAACAACAGAGAGATCTTAAAGAGACACTAGTGACCTATCCATGGCCACTTCATTAGTAACAGCAAAAGAATATCTAGAGGAAAAAGGAGAAGCTTTGCTCTGTCCTCACACAAATGGCTATGTAGGTGAGGAGGGCAAGGAGTTCTTCATGGTAGAACATGACTTGAGAAACACAGGAGAAATGATGGAACTGGGGAACCTCCATGTGCAGCCATCACATTAGTAATGAATAACTAAAGGCTGGCGTGGGACTCAGGGATGGCGTACTCACTCCAACACCAGACAAGCACAATGAGCAATCAGGCAAATACTCACAACTGCCAGCAAAACCTAGGAGGCTACCTGCATTACTGATGCTGTATAGTGGGCTAGCATAGCAAACAACACATTAGCCAAAAAGCAAGGTTCCAGAGGATAGCCCAAGGCACAGACAGCATTGTTTTTATAATAGACCTGTTCCAAATAGACAACTCTCGTCTTGTTGTGAGAACTCAGGACTAGCCGAGAGGCATTTCAAGTCGAGAGGCATTTTATTAATCAACTGGCTGGTGGCCTACAGAATGTCATGACCAACAACGGAAAGTTGAGAAACTGTTCTGGTAGAGATAACATTGAAGAAAGGTGACAATTTATATGATGTATGATTCTGGATTGAATCCTGGGCCAGAAACAAAATGCTATAAGCATGACCTTATTAGAACAGTTGGCAACATGTGGCTGCCGAATGTGGATTAGAAAGCCGCTGACTGATATTGATGGCCTGATGTTAGGTAGTTTACAACAGTTATGTGCAAAAGTGTACTTCTTGGGAAGTACATAGTAAAACATTTCTACACAGAGGGATGCGATGACTGAAAATGACTCAGAACTGAAGGAGAAGCTGTGTTTGTATGAGAAAGAGGAAATGAGAGACAAGAAGCAAACAGGGTGAAAGGTCTTGGAGCTACTCCAATAGCCTTTCTGCAAATGCTAAATCATATGAAGACAGAACATTAAAAATTACTAGACATTAGGGTGGCGGGTGATGTATCCTGGTTGATGGAGTGTGTGCCTAGCAGACATAGACGCCCAGGTTCAATCTCTAGTATCATATAAACAGGGTATGGTGCCGTATGCCCAGAATCTTAGCACTTAGAAGAAGAAATAGGAGGATCGTAAATGCAAGGTAGTCCTCTGGGCACTGATCAATGAGTTCAAGGCCAGTGTGGAGTAGGGATGCTCATCACCTGTGTCCTGGTCTGGCCTCTGACACTTCTCAGCACACAGAACCAGACTTCTCTATTGGACCATCTATTTAGAGAGCAAACATGTGGCTGGCTTTATTCTGAAAAGCAAATCTTTAGAATAGATGTAAAGGATTTCAAGTTACAGATAAGTCTCACCCCACCTTGGAAACAAGGAGGTCATAAAACCACTAGGAGAATTTCCACAATACAGCTTGGTTTTAAGCTGAGTCACTGCTTTTTCCAGACGACACGTGTAAAATAGTTTAGTTTATGTTTAAGATTGAATACCACACACTGTTCCCTCTCACGGGTTGCTTCATTCACACAAGTTGCTTTACATCCTGCATTCTGTTTACTAACAAATGCTCTCAGCCCGTGGAGTTTGTCACACAGCCAGCGTGCACACATCCAGCCAGCGTGCACACAGCCTAGACTAGAACTGTAGGCAGCTTGGTATTACCATGGAGATGAACAGCTATGCCACCCACAACCATCCCACTAGCTATTGCTCTGCAGGGAGAGGAATCAGGCCCACTGTGGACAGAGGACAGAGGCCAAGGGTGGATCTTACTGTAGTCTGTGGCCTAGAGGATTCAGTGAAGAGAACCAGGCAGCCGACCTGCACTATAAAGCCGCCATGAACTTCTCAGCAGCCCCGTAGTCACTGGGCTCTTGGCCATGTGGCCAAGTCCTCTGCGTGGACATCACAGCATGGCAGCGGAAGTGATGTTCATGCACAAAGGGAAAAAGAAACGTCCTGCCAGAGCTACTGATCCTTACCTCACACTGCGTCACAGTCAGAGCTTATGCCTTTGACGAGAATATTGACATCGCAAGGCACCCTGATCACACCTCTCAGCTCCTCCACCAACCTCCGGGGCCAGCATGTCCCACACTTCCCTTTAGAAGCAGCCCTTTGCTTCAGAGATGCCAAATGGTATCAGAAAAGGTGGCAGAGAGAAAGAAAGCAAAGCCGGGATACGGGGGCCATTTTACCACCATTCCTCAATCCTCCATCTGCCCCTACACCTTGCCATATTCCTGTTTTCATTGTTTTGCTTCTCTGAGGAGGTATCAGTGTGGATAGTGCCAAGTAATTCACACTGCTTTGGTAGGAAGTGGCAACTTAAATGAGATCATTGACTAGAGTTTGGACACACCAAAGCATCACTGATGGTGAAGATAGTACACACACACACACACACACACACACACACACACACACACACACACACATACAAACACGACACATTCCAGAACGATTCCCCTGAAGCAGAGGCTCAGGGTAGGAAAACAGCATTGGCTGCCATTCTGACATTTCTGGACAATCAGTGGGCAACCTACTAGGTACATGGTCTCCTCCATGTGGGAGAGAAGGATGAGGGTTAAAGGGGTAAAGATCTCAAGATGAGGGCTATGTATGAGATTTCACGTGTCTGGACTTGTTCTGGTGATTTCTGGAAACTTCCGATCTGACCCGGAACACCCTGTGCCTAACCCCTGGTACCTTCTCTCAGTCCCCCTCATTCCTCAGAGTTCTCCCTATGACCATTGATTGCTTTTGCCAACAAAGTTGACTAATGACTGTTCACAAGGAAATTCTTTGTTCTCCTCTGACTTCGGCTTCAGAGTGGTCTCAAATTTCCCTCTGTCCCTTGTAAAAGTATTAGCAATATTCTTAAATGGAAAAAATATTTCCCACTTAGTCCTATGCAGCCTCTCTGCCCAACAGAACGAAGGGAAATCCCTGGATGTCCCCGAGGCCACCTCCCCTTTCTGGTCATGGCATTCCTTGCTTCAGAGCATCATTTGACAGACAAGCAAACAGGCATGGCATGCACAAGAGAGAGTCCATGCTCAGAGAGGCATCGTGTGGGGGGCAGATGCATTTACTGACAGCAGAATGATGGGCCAGGAACCAGGGACTCGGTGGGAAGAAGGACATTGTTAGAACACACATGCACCATGACCTATGCTCTGTGCAAGCTACTAAGAAACAAACTAGCTGAAATGGTGGATCATGCAATTATGGGAAAAAAGCTGCTGAAAATTAAAACAAAACCAAAAACGTGTGAATACCTGTGTGGGTCATAGTTTCCTCCTTCTTTAGTTCCTGACATAAGGAAATACAAGAGGAATTGGTTAGCTTTAGAACTAATAGAACTTTCAGTATGCAGTTTCCTCGAATACAATTAAATCCTAGAAAGAAACAGGCTGTGTTAAATACAGGCAGCATTGAAATCCATCGGAGATAGTCTTATTTATTATTTTCAGAAAGACTGAGTTCTGAGAATAAAAAGGTTTAAGGCAAAAAAAAAATGTAAAAAGAAAAAAAACTGGATTACGAAGAGAAAGTGGAGAGACAAGTGTTTCCAGAAGTTCATGTAATTCTGAGTAAATTTTAAATTTGAGGGGAGAGGGGTGCTTGAAAAACCAGGCCAACAATGATCTCCTGTAGGAAGGCCTGCCCCGGCCTATCACTTGCCCATTGAGGACCCTGTCAGGTTCTCACAGTGGAGTTCTTAAGGAGCCACTCTTTCTGGGAGTGAAAGCAGCGTGTAATATTTGGCATAGATCCCAGGTCTACACAAGGTGGCTTTCCCCCCATTCATCTCTGGTTTTCTTTCTTTGATTTCTGGGAAAGGTCAATATAAAAGTAGGATATTTCCAAAGCTTTAGACCGAACAAAGTAAGCGGCCAAAATACCTACTTTGCAGGCTGATTTTCCTGAGGTGTTAGTTAGTGGGGAATTGAGGTGTGATCCTCGTAGGATACTCATTGCTTGACTGGGATCCCACAGACGTGGGAATGACCAGTGAGCAGGTTGATCCTTTTGGGAGAAGAACCTCATTTCTCCCTTCAAGTCTGTGACAGCCCCCTCCTGCGTCAATTGAGATGTTTCAACACTTGGTCTCCATTTGGAGAAGCAATCTGGGGAGGTACGGAAGCTTTGGGGGTGTCGCTGGGGGGTTCTGAGCATTTATAGTCTCGCCTCACTTGCTGTTCTCTGATTTTTGAGTGCGGTTCAGTTTCCTGCTCCATCCACCTTGCCTACCACTCACTACCACGTTTCCCTACAATGATGGACTCTTACCCACTCAGAACTGTGAATGGAAACGAACTTTTCCACGAGTGGCTTTGGTCATGGTGTCTTATCACAGCAACAAAAAAAGCAACCAGCAAAAAGTGCCACAACCAAAAGGCTGTTGGTTTGATCTCTAGGGATGCTGTACACAAGGCTCTACACCAGGATCCTCAGAGCATGGGATGCTGTACACAAGGCTCTACACCAGGATCCTCAGAGCATGGGATGCTGTACACAAGGCTCTACACAAGGATCCTCAGAGCACGGGATGCTGTACACAAGGCTCTACACCAGGATCCTCAGAGCATGGGATGCTGTACACAAGGCTCTACACCAGGATCCTCAGAGCACGGGATGCTGTACACAAGGCTCTACACCAGGATCCTCAGAGCATGGGATGCTGTACACAAGGCTCTACACAAGGATCCTCAGAGCACGGGATGCTGTACACAAGGCTTTACCCCAGGATCCTCAGAGCACGGGATGCTGTACACAAGGCTCTACACCAGGACCCTCAGAGCACGGGATGAGACGTGGCTGCATTAATGTGGTTTTCATCTGGGATGGGAAAAAATGGTTCACCGGTTAAGAGTGCATAGTGCTTTCCCAGGGGACAAGCGTTTGGCTTGTTGCACCACATCAGGTGGCTTGCAGTTGCCTGTAACTCCGGCTCTAGGGGATGATAACCCAGGCCTCTTCTGGTCTGGCACTCGTGTGCACAAACCCAAATACAGACTCAGACCTGTGCACATAATCAAAACCAGAGTGGGACGGGGAGGACAGGTTCTTGTATGTATGCCAGGTCTTGGGACTTACACCCATAGTCTCAGTATTTGAGAGATTGGCCATACACAGTAAGATGGAGGTCAGCCTCAGCTATGCACAGTAAGAAATGTCACTAACAATATGGGGCTCCTGGAAATGGCTTTCCAATGCCAGTGACTTCGGTTTGTCATCCTGTAGGGATGTCAGGGCCATCTGCAGTTCTTTTCCTTTCTCCCTTTCTGTGGAGAGCTGACATTTACATTTCTATAGCAATGATACAGACTGTGACTTTTTTCCTTAGCAAGGCACAGGCTGGGTGGGCAGTTCAAAGAGCCACATCTGTATAAGCTCAAGGAGAAAGGTGTCAGGCACACACAGCAGGACAGGGCCAGACATCTTCCTAGAGCCAATTCAGACTCAATTTAATGAGCTTCCTAAATACTTTCTATTTTCAAATTAGAAATAGCGGCAAAAAAGGTAGCCATCCCAGGTATGGGGCTGATGAGGGTGGGGCGGTAGGAATGACAGGCTGGAGCAGGACACTGTGTGTCTACCATGCGACTGTAACAAGAAGAGCTTCTGCTGTCCCCACTGTTCAGGGCAATGGTAAGGACTCGAGAAAGCCTCAGCCTCACCTTTCCACAGATGCTTCTGTCAAAATAAAGAGTTTCTGATAGAACAGACAGACACATGCAAGACATTGGAGGGACGCACTTACTCAGTCTTTCAGTAATTTCAGTTCCCCAGGACGGTACCCAGAGGGAGAGACTTAGAGATCAAATTACATTTGGAACTGTTTGCAGAGTTTCTCATAACATACAGTCCAAGTACCCTAAACAATATGCCTATACCCTGAAATGCTTCAAATGGAGAAATACTGATAATACAAAACGATACTCTAAATGGAAGGGATTTTTCTTCTTACCAACGTCAAGGCTCTTGGGTCTTGGGTTGCACTGTTTATACCCTTGGCAGCTTCGGAGCTCCATCAGCTGTATGTGTAGCTGATTCAAGATGCCCCGTTCTACCGTGTGCACCGTGTTTGTAAGCTGTAGACGAAGAGGACAGGACAGAGGACTTCAGCTCGTGTCTGCTTATCTCATTTCCAGCCACCCTCATCGAACGAAACATATTGTCTTACCTGGTAAGGATCCGTGTTCATGTCAAAATACTCCAGAAAGCCAGTAGCAAACTCACAGAAGAGAAAATTGTGCGTCTCGTTGACCGTACGCAAACACCAGTAGGTATTGTTGTTAGAACTCGTGCATGCACAGAAAGATCCCACTGTTGGAGAAGAGCAAAAAAAAAAAGCTCAAAGGGGAGAGTGAAAGGCTTCACAGGCTGGCTATGCCAATATTTCTCTACAAGCTTCCTGGTTTCTGTCTTCTAAGTACTGGGGTTGTCTGTCAAAGACAACTACAGCCTTTCCTTCATGCAACCTGGCTGTGAAATCTGAAACCTCACTCAGGCTGAAAACCATGGTCAAGTCTCAGGCTGCTGACTAAGTGACCCTCCTTAACTCTTTAAAGGCAGTGGCCTCTAAAATGGGACAAGTGGCTAGAGTACTGGGGGAAGAGTACAAGATGGTTGTTTCATAAAGCAACAGAAGGAACGCCTTTGCCCTGACAGTCTTAGGTGGGGTGGAGCCATCTTGATGGACTTGGAGATAATGCCATTTGTAATTACAGAAGACTGCACTGCTCTTGTGTGTACAGAAGCACGCATGTGAGCATGTGTGTGTAGCCATGATCTTCTCTGCCCTCACTGCAGTTCCCGAATAACAACCCTGAGACAGCATTTATTAATAGCTCCTGGGCTGTGAGCTTGGGCTTGTTCCCTGATTAGCTCATAACTGACACAGCCCATTTATCCTATTCCCTGTGTGCCCTGTGACTGGTTACCTCCACTCAGTTTCACCTGTCTTCTCAGAGTCAGGGTGACAAGCCTTCCCACCTGACTGTCTCCCAGCATTCCTTTCTCTGGCTACACGTTCCACCCTCTAGTCCTGCCTCAGCTTACCGGATATCAGCTTTTTATGGACAGATGCTGCTTCCGTACACAACTCAAGAGATTCTACATATGTATTCTCGTGTGTGTGTGTGTGTGTGTGTGTGTAGGTACACATGTGTATACATGGAGAGGACTGAGGACAACTTTGGGTGTCATTTCAGATGACAGTCACCTTGTTTTTGAAACAGGATCTCTCTTTGGTCTGGAACTCCCTAAAGCAGCCACAAGCCCCGGGAGCTGCCTGTTTCTCTCTCGCCAGCAGTGAGATTGCAACCATGTTTCCTGGCCTAGCATTTTATGAGTCCTGGGCATGGTTTCAGGTCTTCAGACCTACATGGCAAACACTTTACTTCTTAAATTTCCCCAAGACCTCGCTACAGTATTCTAATATGCAACGAGATTTGACTGTCAACATCTTTTGCACATAGGCTCCCTAGGTAGCTTGTAGAAAGTTACATCAAAGAAAGATACATCAAAATTTAAAACAAGCCATTTGTTCCTTTTGTAAAAGTGTGTGTGTGTAGGGGGTTAATGATGTGCTTTTTAGCAAATATTTCTTAAAACATTTAGGGTACGTGTACAGTAAATGGGATGGACTTCTGATGTAAGATGTTTGCATATCTCACCTCATTTAGATCTCTGGGGACTGTTAGACACCTTACTGCACCCATGTCCACTTGTAGATAGATGGGAAACCTAAGGGCCAGCGTCAAGTAGCTGACAACTGGTGGCAAGGGAATCTGGCTGGAAGCGAGGTTAACGTCAAGATGGACTACTGCCCTTTGCCATGTTAGACACACGAGATCTGGTCCCCAAGCTAAAAGGGGATCAATGGATCTTTCAAACAGAGAAGAAGAGGATCACAGTTTCAAATAGTTTAACAGACCAGATCTTTGGGAGCAGATAAAAGCTGAAGGGAAAGTGAATTCTGCTCCCTAGCCCACCACTGAGGGCTGCAACTTCCCGTGCCGACCCCCTCAACAGGGCTTACTGGTTTCAGCTGGTGAATCTGCACTCTGAGCTTTCGGCTGCCCAGCACAGGGGCTTGGACCATGGAGCCCAGGCTAGCCTCAGGTCCCCCTGAGTGCCAGAAGAGTCTGGACAGTGATGCGTCAGCTACGAAAGCACACAGACAGTGGTCATGCTGATCCAAAGTCCCCTGTGTTCCGGGTTCTGCATGTACACCTCTCCTCCAGTCCAGAAACATTTTTACAAAAGGCTATCTGGGAAATGGGGAATATTGTCGTTTGTTTGATTTTTTTTTTTTGTCCATAGAAAGTGCTCTCAGTATGTCATTCATAATTTATATTCTTTCTATGTGAACATTAGTTCATGCCTACCTATTGAAATCCAGGCAGCTGAACACTTTTAACTTATGTAGAAATTTACCAAATCAACAATCTAAGTGGGTTTTGAGCTTGCTTCATAAACCATTTGAGTATAATAACTTCTTTTGGCTCTGCACAAATAATTGATAAATCTCAAGGGTGTTAGAAATTTGACAGTTAATTTCAATAAATGGCCGTTTAGTTAATGAAGGTATTAAACATTGAAGATCGTCACTGCCTCAGCATGCTTACGATGCAGCCGGTCCATCCGCAGCTGACCGAGTCTACCTTCTTTACATAACTGTGACACCCTGTGTCCTTTGGTGCCTGGTATGACAGGCTGTGGGACCGAGACTTATAAAAAGGAACCACGTTTTTTTTTTTTTTTTTGACCTCCAAAGGTTAAAATGAAAACTACCCTTAAGATGGCTTTGATATTATGAGTTAAGTTTTTTATAATACACAGATCAAGTTAGTGTAATAATGTAAGAAGAACCTAATTAAATATGGTCAATGTGTTCATTTGTGTAACTTGTGGGCACATGATAAAAAAAGGACAGAAGTTTGGATCTCAGCACCCATGTAAAAAAGTGGGCGTCTCCCAAATGGTCTAACTGCAGTCCCACGTACCCAGCACCCTATTCTGGCCCCATACCTATGTGCATTCAGACAGACAGACCCACAGAGCAACAGAAACATGCAGACATGCACACACACACACATATAAATATAATTTAAATTTTTAACTGAGAAGGAGGAAACGGCAGAACAGGACTGAGCATACTGTGTGGGTCTTTCCTATCTATGCTAGTGTGTTGCTTTTTAAGAGGAAACAAGATGTCATTAGGAGGTCACTCTGACTCTGAAGGATGGTTTGCAGAGATGAGGAGAGGATGTGGGAGACCACACAGGAGGTTTGGCAGAGGCTGGGGCGTTGGCTTAGGCAGGCCTGTGGCAGCTGACCTCCTAAAATAGACAGGCTGTAAGTCATCCTGCCCTGTTCTCAGGGGCTTCCCAGTCCCCGGTGCATCACAGGGCTTCCTTCCTCGTGACATCGCCACCAACTTCACTCCCACCTCTGACCCCTGCTCACGGGCTCACGCTGCTGCGATGCCGGTCTCTTCCATTTGGACGATGTTCCTATGACTCTGTAGTTCCCAGCTTAACTGTCACCCTTTCAGAGAGACCCGTTGCTGCAGTCGGGATGAGTGTCCCTCAAGGCCCCGCAGCAGTGTTATTGGGAAGCATCAAACCTTTCTGAGGGCGACCTAGAGGAGGGCTTACATCCCTGGTGCGTAAAGCTCTGAGGATTGCAGGGCTCTGCCTTCATTTCTGCTCTCTGCTTCTGAGGCACCATGAAGTGGACAGATTCCTCTCTACCATGTGTTTCTACCGAGACACCTCACCACACGCTCAAAAGTAAGAGGGCCCATAGTTAGTCGGCCAAACAGAAACTAAATTTCTGGGCAGAAATGAGTGTTTTGCTCTTTAGGTTGATGACATCATGTATTTGTGTCACAGTGGTGGGAAGATCACACACACACACACACACACACACACACACACACACACACACACACACACACACACCTTTCTTATCTCTAGAGTCCCTACAGAAACTTAATTTCACTCCAGGGCAACAAAGTGTTAACTGTGTTCTTGCTTGCTTCCCCCTTCTCACTAGCATTAAAGTGTAATAAGGAGAGACTCTCTCCTCCCTGAAATATGGAAGGCCTCAGAGATTTCCAAACTCCATTTCAGGAGCCACATTAAAAGCTGCATGCTGTGGCTAAGACCCACTTGGCCTCACTGTGATTGTGAACACACATGCAAACACAGACACAACTCACACAGTGGCAGGACTGAGAGGCACCAGCTGCCCAGGACTGGCCCTCCATATTCTCCTGAATGCTCTGGGGGAAGCTCCATAGGCCAGTTTGAGAAGCTACCTGGGTCCCCTCCACTGACCCTCACAAGGCTGGGGGTTTATCTGTGCTCCCGGTAAGCCTTCAGTTGGGTGGTGTGCCCTGCTTAGTGCACATGCTTAGTGCATACATGCTTCCTCCACTGCTTAGGGAAGGAACAGCGTGCAGAGACCAGAAAAAGCAAATGAACTCTTTTCAAAAGGCACAACTAGTCCCTATCCTGTGCTGTTCAAAACAAAACAGAACACTTGTGTGGACCCAATGGTCTTCCATCAATGGGGACCAGGATAAGGAGGGCATGGGCCCTGGGCTTACTGAATCCTTACTGTGCTTTTATTCCTTTGAAGATAGCCGTATTAGAACTAAAGCAGAAGATGGATCTGGGGAAAGGTAGATGAAGGAGAGATATGGGGGTGGGGAAGAGAATCAGAATGTAATATATGAGACAAGAAAAAGTTAAAAAGAAAAAAAGAATTAAAGCAGAATTCAATCTTTTTTGGAACAAAGTGTCCCAGGCATTTATGGCTACCGACCTAACACAATCTGCCTCAGGAAGCCTCTGTGAAACCTCAAGGAGAGATTTGGTATCTTTAAACAAAAATACCAACGTTTCTAGGAATAAAAGCCAGAAAACTGTAGTCCTAGCATTTGGGAAGCCGAGGCTAAAGGACTGCAAAAAGGAAGCCAGTCCGGGTTATATAATTCAAGCCAGCTTGGAATACAGACAGAGACCACATCTTTAAAAATCAGTGCAAAGGGCTGGAGAGATGGCTCAGTGGTTAAGAGCCTGCTCTTCCACAGGTCCTGAGTTCAATTCCCAGCAACCACATGGTGGCTCACAACCATCTGTAATGGGATCCAGTGCCCTCTTCTGGTGTGACTGAAGACAGCTACCATTTACTCATACACATAAAATAAATTTTTAAAAAAATCAGACCAAAAATGAAAACAAACCCAAACAAAACAAAAAACCAAACCAAAACAAAGAAACAAACATCCCCCCCCCCACAAGTTTCTAAAGACAAGTAATTTTTTCTTCTAGCAAAATGACTGGGGCACAGAATGCGACATTTCCCTTCTGGTCCTCCTGGACTCACTGGTCTATCTGTGGGGCTCTCAGCCTACGTTAGAACAGTGCTCCCACTGCACTCCCGGGACTGTATCCCTGGAGACTCACAGTTCCAGAACGGGGCGGTCTGCCAGTGGTTGTTGTCGTGGGTGAAGCAGGTGAGGCCAGGCAGGCTGCACTCCTCTCCTTTTCTCTGACGTTTCTTCTCCTTCCTCTCCTTCTTCCTCCGACGATGCTCCTTGAACAGCTGCAGTTTGCTGTCCACCTCCTGGGCCGCAGCCTCCCTAGACCAAGACGAGGAATGTTCTTGATGACCAGAAAGAACTTTGTGAGAAGAGGGATTGTTGTTCTGAGCCTTGCACGGACACATGAGCACGGGTGACCTCTGCTTCTCACAGAGGGCTTCAAACAGATCCTGTGTCACGGAGGCGAACTGGCCCGGTGACAGCTCGCTAGAACGTCATTAAGCCTAACGGTGACTTGTTCCTAAAGCATCGAAAGAAAGGTTGTCACAGGAGTCAGGCCATCTTGCCAGCCACAACGCTTGGACAAACATGTGCTCTCCCGATAGCTCGGTACACATCAGGCGGCCACAGAGTCAGTGAACGGTTGGTTGGACTGGACGGCTTGCAATATGTGCGTTCAAATATCCTTTGGCAAATTATACATGATAACATTTTAAAATAAAGATTTTTATCATGTTTCTTTAAGATATTTATTTTCTGAGGATTCCATTTGTATGTACAATGAGATATGATCATAGCCACCCCTCATGCCCCTTCCACACCCCCACCCCCACCCCACCCCCTCGTGCCCCCTTCGCACCCCACTCCCACCCCACATGCCCCTTCACACCATCCCCCCACCCCAGAGCTCCCTTTGCACATGCTGCTCCCAACTCCACATCCTTCCTTTTCTCCTTAATAACCCACCGGGTCTGGTGCCGCAGCGTGGGCAGCCCTGAAGAAGAGAGACTCTCCAACCTCCCACAGCCGCCAACTGCAGCAGCTCCTTGGTTAGGGTGGGCCCTGTGAACTCCACCCTCACCAGTGTTTTGTGGCTGGCTCGATCCTATGCCCACAATCACCTCCTGAGCATACAGCAATGTCATGTTCAAAGGATTCTCCTCCTCCTCCACCCTCAGACTCTTTCCCCTTCCTTCCCATTCCCAAGCCTTGGCAGGTGGGTCTGCTTTTCCACACAGTTTAAATGTGGGTGTTCAAGCACAAAGTTTCTCACACAAACAGCTTTTGCCATTGATTAAATGTCCGCGGGCTTCCTTACATCTCGAGAGGCCAGCACCACCACAGACTCTGCTGAACTCCCTAACTTAGTCAGGGGTCTGTTCCCCTCGGCCAAGTCCCACCACAGACCATCCTATGTGGAATGTGGTCATCCCTCCCACCCCCAGGGACAGCCCCGGGCCCAGTACACAGACAAACAGGGAGCCACTCACTTGAAGGGGTGAAGGTGGCTCTTCAGCTTCTCCTGTCGTTTGACACCTTTCTCTTTGTTGTAATAGCTGCAGGCCAGAGGGTTAGAACATGAATCTAATATCCGTAACCTCTCATTGTATTAAATGGTTCATCACACGCGCATACACACACAGAAACACACACACAGACTCACATGTACTCACTCACACACTCACACAAAAATATATACACACACATACACGCACACTCACTCACAAACACACACACTCACAGAAACACATGCACGACAGGAAGTTATTCTTTTGCTGTTACTTCAGTGGGTGCCATGTTTAATTTGACTTAAGTGGGTGAGGCCAGTATGCCTCAAGGCAGTGCCTTCACACACAGCTTAATGAAACAGGCGGCCCTGAGCCCCTGTGTCCAGCTCATTTGTGTCGGGAGGCGCCCGGGGTGCATGCTCACCTCTGCTTACCACAGCTACACTCCTCAGGCTTCCGTTTCTTTAGGTGTCCCCTCACTTCCCTTAAATTCTTAATTTTATCCTGTAGAACTTCAATCTGGAAAACATAATCATACGACCTTCTAAGATCAGGACTTTTGTTACAGAATGCCCTTCACCTTGTTGGCTGTACTCGGTAATTATGACTGTTTCTGGAAGAGCTGGGAACAACCAGTCTCGGAACAGACTTCTAGATTCCAACAAGTGTGCCTTGGAGACATTAACAGTTACCTCTTTATAATTAAATAATTTTCTTAAAACATGTGAAAGACGTCAGATTCATGCTCCCACTCCCCACTCTTGCTTTCGGTAGGACTGCCAATACGTCCCTGGAGGAAGATTCAATCTCTTGGGGGGACTTTTAAGTATTTAGGCAATCACAAAAATGGCCTGTCCCTCCAGTCACAGAGGGATAAGGAACTGAGCACACAGCCGTGTGGATAGCATGCCGTTTGTCTGTATGTTTATGGTGTATGTTATGGCACGGAACCCCCTTGCTTACAATTGCCAAGCTCTACCCAGCCCCAAGGCTGACCTCTTTATCGATGTAGGCCTTGTGGTCCTTCCACGCTCTGGCCGACTGGTACAGCTCCCTCTCACAATGGATTGTGTCATTTGGAAGAATAAAGCATCTGCAAAATCAAAGAGGACCCAGAGAAACAGGGCTATGCTTAAATATCAACAAGCAAATAAATACGAGAGAGTAGTGAGCCACTCAGTACCCTTCACCCTCTTCCTGTAGATACAAGCACTGAGCTCCGGGATAAATGAGAACGGGTCCTGGCCACTGGCTGGACCTTGCCACACCTTTTCACATTCATCCTCCCTTGAACAGGATCCACTCCCCAAACCAGCTTTTAAAGTGCCAGCAAGTGCACACAGGAAAAATAAAGTGTGCATGTTTATGCACATGCGTGTTTGTGTGCGTTATCATGTGTGTGTATGTGTATATAGATTTTCAAATTCAAAATGGCGTCTCAGAAGTAATATATCAGTCCATCATTCGCTTTAAAGAAAGAAAACCTCAAAGAGTGCACTAACTCTCTGGTGCTTCCCTTCTGTTTGCTGGGCTGAGGCTCTAACCTGGGCTCTGGCTAGACAAGCGCTTTACACTGGGCTGCACTAGACCTTTGGATTCTCCACCTTTTTCTTTTCATGTATCTCAGGCAGGACTTGAACTTCCGACCCTGCTGAATACTGGGCACCGGGATCATAGATCTGCTCCACGATGTCTAGTTTAAATGGTGCTGGGAACAACTCCAGATTCCAGGGCTTTTTTACTTGCTTATGAAGTTTTACTTATGTGCATGCATGTTTTATCTGCATGTATGTCTGTGCCCCAGGTACATGTGGTATCTGTGGAATTCAGATGTGGGTGTTGGCGCCCCTCATACGGGTTGCAGACAGTTGTGAACCTCTACGTGGGTGCCGGGAACCAAACCTGGCTCTTCTAGAAGAGTAGCTAGTGTTCCTAATCTCCGAGCCAACTTCCCAGCCCCTACTCCTGGCTTCTTGCAAACGAGGTAAAGGTTCTGAAAACCCAGCTGCTTTTCCTCCCACCATTAAGCTTTGCAACAAAATAACAGCCCAATGGATACATAGGGGTGGGTATCGGCATGTAACTCTGACAAACCTAGATCTGGGAGCACTCACTCCACTCCATGGCACCACTGGGGACAAAATAAAGATCTAATAAAAAAGATCTTTAAAAAAAAAAGAGTAGATACGTTTGAGGAGGCACTGAAGAGCTATGTGAGTCTTCTGACCTATGATATTGGTGTTTGTTTTCTGTCTGTACGATTTCCAAAAGCCCCTGTTTCTGCCTGAAGCAGGTCAGATTGTTCTGTATCTTACATGTCTAATCTGGGTCCACAATCATTTTCTAGAAGATTCATTGGCATCCACTGTTCTACTTTAAGGTGTGCTTCAATTCTGAAGCCTGATTCTGTAATGCTCTAAATCAGGAGGACCACAGTGCATCGAAGAACCCCCCAGAAGTCCTCAAAATTGTTTCCTGCTATTTGCAGAGCCTTCTGTAGGCAATGACTTGGGGGTGAAAATTCCACCTATGCCTGCTAAGTGGAGATCTGACAGAATCGCTCTGCAATAGTGCAGGTCTCTGAGGGCTCCAGCTCCTCCTTGCCTTCGTGGGCCCCTTGTGCACGCAAGCCTTTGAGCACGGCATTGCCGAGTGATACTGTGTTGTTTTTCAAAGTGCAATGGTGACTGTACAGGGTGTAAAGTCATAGCGCCCTCCACCCTGCGAACTCCAAGAGGAGACTCACTTGTGTGTCACCCGGACAGTGGTGGGTAACCCCACAGCATTGTTGCTGTCTGCCAGCATCTCATTCCTGATGTCACCAGCAGCAGCCTGGTGGCCTCCGAAGTCCTGGTGGCCCTCATCATGGCGCTTAGCAACGCTCCTTGGCGGTAACACTTGCAATTCTTCTTCCTCCAGATTTATGTCATATATTTCACCTTCGAATTCAACCGACAGGGACCGAGTCTGCCTGGTGTGCACAAATCTGGGCTTATACTCTGGAATGAGAGGGAAGGTCATTACCACAGAGGAGCAGATGTGGGTGGGAGGGAACAGCATCACCGGTCACCATGGAATTTTACAAAGGGACATGCAGTGCAGGCTGCATGGCCATCAGGCACCTTGGTCCTGGTTGTGTCCTGTGATAGATGCCACACTTCTTTGGTCTCGGGCCCTTCCTTTGTCAGGGGCGCTAGCAGGCTATAAGCTGCCACATTTAGGTTTCAGTATGAATGGCTAAGGCAGGTAGCATAGAACTACAGAGTGCCTGTCACTATTTATAATGGTCATTTTTTCCTTAGCTTCAGTTGTCCTTTGTATACCGTATACCTATCTTGAATCCATAATCTTGAAATGCAAGTATTGTCATAATAATCTTTGCACTGGAAAAAAAAGGATGAGCTATGAAAGATGAATTGGTCTGTCATCCTCTCTTCATGAGGGAACTGAAGCCTTGAGTTTTGCGAGCCCTTCCCTAGGTCCTAGAGCCTGGAGTCCCTGTCTCACCTTACAGCCTCATCACTGCTTTGAGCTGTTTTTTCAAAAAGACGACCCCTCTAAACACTTCATGTTCACACAAGTACAGGGCAGCGCTTTAAAACGATTAAATCTGTGATAGTCTGCCTCGGCCATGTAGCGTTTTAAACACTCACCCGTGACTACGGGATGCTGCCTAATGCTCACTAGGTCCTGTGTAAGGGTGCACGCTCTGCCCCCTTTGTCAGGTACACTCCTCGTCCTGTCTCTCCAGCTTCCTGAGTCAGGAAGAAGAGTCGAGGAGATGGGGGCATCGCGACTGGCAGCCTGCTCCCTACAGGACCCCTTGGTTTCCAGGTGAGGGAGTGGCTGACATGACATCACGTCAGGAAAGGAGGAAACCCGCTCCCGTTCTAGGACGCAGTTTGAAAACTTTCTGGCAGGGGAGACTATTCCTGCTGCTAAGTGGGATGTTTGTATCAGGGGACCTTGTCCCTTATTAATTTTATCTGTGATTATTTTGTCTAGTTTAAATGTGAAATATCCTTCCAGGAGGAAAAACAATCCTATAATTCTGTGGCACTGGCTATGAACCACTTTAAGAATTTGTGGTTACAGATAAGGGATTCATGATCCCCAAGTCCATTCTGTTCAGCACAAAAATTCTTCTCTAAGGAACTCTGATTCCCTTAAGTGATTTGGGTTCACTTTTTGGACACAAGTTTAAACAGAACTCAACTTGTTTCCTAACACAGAAAAGGCACAGATTTGAGCCACTTCTCAAGCTTGCCACTAGGTGGCAGCAGACACCCATTCTTCAGTAGACTGTCCTGTTTTCTGAAGTCTATAACCTCATGTGTCAATCACAATTACCCAAGGATTTTTACTAAAGAAATTTTAGGCAGTTAAGTATATGCTGTACTGGGTTCAACAAATTTGGTACTGCCACTCAGCAAGATACAACTGTGTGACAACCTTTAAAGATACGTATAGTCTAAAACATGAACAGTATGCATTTAATAACTGCTCTGGTCTTCCCTCTAAGGTTAAACACACACCATCTGATACCTCAAATTTAACTTTTAAAGCAACGTAAGGCAGGCATATCAGAACGTCATCATGAAGGTAAAGTCAAATGGATCTAAACCTCCCCCATTGGCCTATGAAATACCCCCTGAAGCCCTTTCATGTGTGTGGCTGCTCCGGGCCCTGTGACGTCACGAAGTGTAATTTTATCCTATGCTAAGTGAAAATGCTTGCAAAGTAGAATTTCTAGCCAATCTTTTCTATCTTACTTTGAGCAATGATTTTTGCTTTTATCCTGAACTCCAAGCACCGATAGCATCTAATTTGTGTGTGTGTGTGTAGTGGGGGAGCTTGTCTTGAAAAGGGATCCGCCTGCCGCTGTGGGAGGTCGCGAGGTTCGGCTTACTTGGTGTTCCCTGGTTCCTCAGGAACTGCCTTTCTTTCTTTCTCTGGCTTCTGCTCGGGCGATAACCAGACTCCCTACAATGGCACTCTTTGTCTTTGTCCTGCAGTCCTCGCGAGTAGAGGTTGCGTGCGTTCTGTCGGACGGTGAGCAGGTCGCTGGGTCCCTTACACTTGTGGATTCGAAGCTTGCCGGATGTGTCCTCGATGCACTGCCAGTTCTGTAAGAGCGGTTGGCAGTCCAGAGCCAGGTGTTATTAAGCACCCTAGCACTAACTAGGTGTCCGTCTGTCTGTTCCCCCACCCTCTCCTCCCCATCCCCCACACCCGCCCGGCCCTGCCCCTCGCTGGTAATACCATTAAGGAGCATAAATGAGACGGCTTTTAAGTGACCCTGCAGGAGCTGCTCTCGGTTCTATTTCGTTTGTGGCAGGCACATACAGATGACAATGACATCACTGGGAATCAGAACTGCCTTGATGACACGGGAGCTGATAAATGGATCCTCGGCCCCCAGACTAAACAGTCTTGAATGAACCGTGTTAAAGCCCTTAGTGTCCCGACACGGAGCCAGCTGTCAGCGCTGCTTCCACCAGGACCCGGAACCGCCCCATTTGTTCTGGAAAAACAAACTTGCCTGCTTTGTTCTCTGCCTCTGGGTTTCTAACGTGAGCCTGGGCAGAGAGGCAGAGGAGCAAGACAGAGAGGAATTTAATTTGGGGCCATTTGGGCAGAGCCAGCTCTGGGTACCCCAGACGTTGGTAAACTCATCCGGCTTTCTTTTGATTTTCCTTCTCCTACAAACTCTGCGGGGCCCACAGCATGCGGTGCACCCCAGGGAGACGGAGTCCACCTTCCCAAAAATGCGACCCGGAGGTTGGAGGTCGGAGGGGGTGGGGGTGGGGGTGGGGGTGTCGCACTGGGCTTCCTAGTTCCTGTTTTGTACTGAGTTGTGGGAAAGCAGCAAGTTCACAGTTCTGGTTCCAACAATGTCTCTTCACCCCGGGAGGCCTCTCAGAAGGCCCTCTCCATTCCAAAGCACCAATAACGTCTTTGCATTTCTCTCTCACAAGCCCTAAAGTACTCATTGGTCAGTAGGAAGAATCCAGCCTTCATTTGAAGCTGTATTAGCAGGACAACAGAGTGAGCACTGATAAGGACTAGCACTGTTAAATGAATCCTTTTCTCCCTCCCGCATGCAGGCTGTGGGATATTATTTGGATTTCAAGGCATAGGTTTCTAAGTTGAGGCCAGCACAATATGCTTGCATTCTAAAGATCCATGCTGCTTGTGCCATCCATGCTTTCAGATGTCTTAAAATAAGTCCCGTCTTTAATGGTGGTACACACCTTTAATCCTAGCTCTTGGGAAGTAGAGGTCGGTGGATCTGAGTTCAACACCAGACCGGTCTACAGAGTAAGTTTCAGAACAACCAGAACAGATAGAGAAACCCTGTCTCAAAACCCAAAAAAGTCATGTGTAAAAAGGATTCCCACTGTAGTACCGTCTATGAGGATCTCATATCTCCCACTCCCTCTGCTAAGCCAATACCACTAGGAGGTGTCTCAGAAGCACAGATCTCTGATGTAAAAAAGTTTGACCAAGGAACATGATGGCCCTGTCAGCAGATAAGTGAAATGGGTTGTAAATCACACACAAGCCTTCACTGTGGACAAGGGCTCTGCGTAACCATCCATTTTCATGGAGCAAGTTGCATGTCTGTGCTACATGTTTAATACTAGAGCCACACCGGGCCTTCTACACCCACGCCCCAGGATCTAGACTCATGCTATGTTCCCAGTGAGCCCGCCACACCCCTGGTGTTTCCGAGTGGTTATTTCAAGCCCCGTCAGCTTCGTCTGTTTTCAGGCTTTGCCTGAAAGTTGAACCTTCAAGGTCTTCACAGAGAAGAGCAGGCTGCTGAAGCAATGGTAGCCAAGTCCCAAGCAAGTCAGGAAAGGGCAACACGAGCCACGGCAATTCGAGGACCAAGATGGAGTCGAGGCTGGAGGAGGGCTCAGGGACTAAGAGCACTTTCTGCTCTTCTAGAACATCCAGTTCAGTTCCCAGCATCCACCTGGACCAGGCAGCTCACATCCCCACAGAACTCCAGTCTTAGGGGATCCCACACTCTGTCCTCTCTAGACACCAGGCACACAGGTGTTGTACACAAACTCATATAGGCACAACACAGACACACACACACACAGACACACACACACACACAGACACAGAGACACAGACACACACACACGCACACACACACACACACAGACACACACACACACAGACACACACACACACACAGACACAGAGACACAGACACACATACACGCACACACACACAGACACACACACAGACACACACACAGACACATACACACACACACACACACACACACATACACACACACACACACACACACAGACATACACACACACACACACACATACACACAGAGGCACAAAAATACAAACACATACATGTACACATAAAGACAGACAGACAGACAGACAGACACACACACACACACACAGACACACACACACAGACAGACAGACACACACACACACACACACACACACAAAACCAGCAAATCTGGTGGCTGAGGCTGGAGGACTTTAAGTCTGGAGGCAGCTTGGACTGTAAGATTCTGCCTCAAACAAACAAACAAAAATATGAGATAAATTTGTTTAGGCCCAACTCAACCACCAAATTGGGAGTCGCAACTTTGACTAGACAATACTGGCACTTGTAATTCGAATCCTAGGCGATTCTAATGCCTTTTACGGACCTCGTTGCCCCTGGAGTCTTTGCTGGGGGAAATCAGCAAAAGGGAACTATTTAAGTCTGTGAAGAGGACACAGACATTTGGGGTTTGATGTATAAGCATGGAAGGACGTGTCTAAAAATGTGCAGATGCAATTGGTTCAAAAACGATTCTGGCAGGACAAAAACTGTGACCTGCACGTCTGCAGGTCGGGATGTGTGCTCTGTTATAGGGAATCATTTTGCCTGCCTTTTCGGTTAGTGGACAGATGACCGAGTCTGCTCCAGAACTCCACATGTAAAGCAGAGTTCAGTGATTCGTAGGCAGGGCTTGGTGGCACTCTGAGGGTGGGTCATGGAGGGACCACAAAGAAGTTTTCCAAAGCTGAAAGACACGTTCACCATGAAGTGACTGCACACCATATAGAGTTCTTATCATTGGTAAGTACAGCCAACAGAGATAACTTTTCATACTTTGAAGATTTGAGGATAGTGATTCAGTGTGTCTGTTTCCGTCTTAAATCCATCTGGACGGTCTCCACACCCAGCGTTTGCAAATGCCTAAGGCATGGAGGAGCAGAAGGAGTGGGCAGTGGCTCCGTTCACAGCCAAGGACCAGCCAGAGGAATGCCCCAGCATCCGACACTGAAAAACACGGCTGGGTTATTCCTAAAGGCAAGGTCTGTCTGGGGTTCCAATTCACACCATCTCTGGCTCAAACAGCAATCATTTCCGAGACTTGGTTGGTCTCGGCTCCTGGTTTGAAGTAATCCTCCTGCCTCAGCCTCCTGCAACTGGGGCTGCCCGTGTCTGCCGCCACACCTGGTCAGATAGTAACAACTGAACCCCAGGACTGTGGTACGAACTTCCTCAAGGTTTCTCAGCCACAACACATTACAGGCTTTCTGCCTTCGTTTTTCTTTCTGACTGAGAGGAGCTGATGGTACAAGCAGCTTCTTGTAGAGCACAAAGGTGAGTGTAGAATTTCTAGTGACCGCCTAGATTTGGAATCTAGCCCATTTTGCCGTCAGCCAAATTCCTCATGGATTTCCAGTGAAAAGGGAATAGAATTCCTTCCTGAGGAGTGAATTGAAGAATCTTACTATCTGGTACTGTTTCTGGATCAGACAAAATATATCATACAAAGCCAAACACACATATATATCCGCATGTATTGAATGTTCTCTCTCTCTCTCTCTCTCTCTCTCTCTCTCTCTCTCTCTCTCTCTCACACACACACACACACACACACACACACCCCACACTCTTGAACTTCTATACACCACAGCTATATGCGTACATACATCTATACATACATTTGGATAAGGCAATATCCATTGACAAAAATTCAATTGTCTTTTCTCCCACGGACCGGACCGTCTGAAGAAGTCACAGACCCTGCTAGGTAGAGTAATGAGCTAGAGGCTTAGGGAAGCATCCCAGGGCAAGCATACCAGGAATTTTAATGAAACAAAATTACCACTTCTGTGTTCCTTATCATGATAATTTTTATGACTGCAATAAAACCTTGAAACAGCTGCCAATAAAATTGGGGCTTCACCTGGAGAATTTATAGGTGAAATCGGAGAAAGGGAACTTAAGAGACTTATTCTGGAATGAGGACTGCAAGCTGTGTAATGGTCAGAAGAAGAAGGTGTTTGCCCCATGGCCCTTCCCCAGCTCGAACCTGGCAGAGGCACTGGCCGAGGGAACCTGGTGTCTGCTGTGTTCGTCAAGCATCCCCACAGACACTTGGTTGTTTCTAGCCAGCTTTGACCTACTTCTGAGGCTTCTGGGTAAATCAGTTTATCACTATACCAGCCATTCAGACATCACCCCTGCTTTCTGAAGTTAGACCATTTCAATCCTCATTCTATTTTCTGACTGGTAAGTTTGTGTCAATAATTTATCATTGCCCCCCCACCCAAGGGTTCTTGATACTTATACTCAGCAATGAACTGGGTAAAATTATTGTTAAATCCCTCTTTTCATTGTTATTTTAGCCTCGCCAATTCTATCAACTTGGAATTAAGGGCAAGGACCATGTGTCACGCTCTGGAATTGTCCTCTACACTTATCCCAGTGGAGCACCACAGGGTTTAGTAATCACGAATTCAGGTTGAGGGTTGTTTGCATCTGTCTGTGTGTAAATGCTCAGTGAAGAAGATGGCCTGGTTATTTTGGCACAAGGGCACTGTGTGCAGCTAGATTGGAAGAATCGAATCAAATTCAAAAGACGTCACAGACATTTTGAAAACATTTTCATTCATCACCTCTACCATCAACGCTGCCAAATGCTTCTAGGAGGCTAGGAGCTGCTCCCATGAACAGAGTCATGCAATCCTTACAAGTACGCAGTGGGCTGCCTCTGCTCAGTTACCTATGGTCTGTCCTGGACTAGGGACCGTTTTCTTTACATCAGAGTAGCTGGACAGAAAGCTCTAAGTTAGAGAAGCCGGGATGCCATTGCCCTGCTGTCCTGTGAGTGTGAGGGAGCTGGGTTGGTTCAGGAGCTGAGTGGAAACACAGAGCCCAGGAACAGCTCACCCGGGAAGGACGGGAAGGGCGCTCAGTTCAGCTAAGGCTGCAGCTACATCTTGTGACTGATGTGTCATTCTTATCATAGTTGGAAGTAACATGCACTCGAGGAGTGGGAGAGTTAACTATCAGGTTGGGCGTCTGAAAAATCAATTTTAGTTGTCTTTTGCTCCTAACTCTATGTCTTTAAGCAAATGACAGCACCTCCGTTTCCTTACAAAGTCTATATCTGGTAAAATAATACCTGATTCTCCTAGTGAGATGATATGTTATAAAAATTACTCAGTGCTTTGGGTTCTAAAGAGAAGATGTGGTACCAGGAGCCAGGCCAATGTTGGCAGAATCGATTTCAAAACGAGCTGATTTAGTCACTGGCTAAAACTCTGGAATATATCAATTATTATTATTATTATTATTTTGTGGGGAAAGCAATTTTTAATTGATTGTGTGTGTGTGTGTGTGTGTGAGTGTTTGTGTGCGCGCGTGCGTGCATGTATGTGCCATAGAACTTGTGTGGAGTCAGAGGATAACTTGCAGGAATTAAAGCACCCCTTCCATGATACTGGTTTCCGAGACTGAACTGGGGATGTTGGGAAGGGTGGCGGCTCTCACTCATTGACCCAGCTCACTGGCCCACATATGTATGAAAAGGCAAGGCTTTAACGTGTACCCCCCCAATACTCCTGAATTCCTGGACTCAGTCACCTTCCTATCTCAGGCTCCCGGAGGCTGGCACTGGTGAGCTGGGCTATCAGGCCAGAGAGGTCTATGGCCTTAATTCACACAGATCTGGGTTGAACTTAGATTTCCAGTTCTGTTTCGGTCAACTGACTTTTCCTTCTTTGCCTCAGTCTTGCTGTATGTAAATTAGGCATTGAACGCCTAGCCCAATATTTAGCAATGTTGTGACTCTGGTTACTTTTTCCTGGAGTAATCACTAGGTAATCATCCTGGTTTCTCCGTCCTGGACCTCATATATCCCTCAGATTGCCTTGACTTACACCCCAGCATATGCTTGCCTGACTAGATAAAAAGCTTGGCTTTATATACACAAGCTAATTTTCTAAAGTGTGTCTTAATACGTATCACAATACAGGTCAAATCATGTACTATGAGATACAGTGACAATGTAGTAGTTTTGTGATAACTTAATTACCTGTTGGTGGCAGTGCACCGAAAGTTTCAAACTGAATGTTGGGAAGAGAAAGATCCTATACATATTTCTTTCCAAATCACGACTTAGCTCAAGCCAATGACAACATTTCTCAGGTACATGAACTAGAGTCATTTACCAAGAAGAGTTAGCTGCCATTGTCTTGAGATGAGGTGGGATGGGTGGAGGAAGGGGAGAGGTAGAAAGGAAGGAGAAACAGAAAAGAGCAATTTCCACATAGACAATCATCTGTCTGAGGCAATGCTGAGAGTGGGGAAAGCTCTAGCACTTAGGTCAAGCAGAAGACTGAGCAGACCAAAGCATTCGTGCAGGGCTAGCCATGGGCCAAGGCATCAAATTCAGGCGCCAGCTTACACCTAAATCCATATAACCTTTGCCGTGGGTGGCTCAGCTGTGTCTGCCCAGCGAAAGCACTGAGAGAGTAGTTAAGTGACTTGCCCAAGGGTGTGTAGACAGCAGCGCAATCCCAAGGTTTGTGAACAACTGAGAACAAAAAGAAAACTAAAGCACAAGGGTGGAGGGCCCTGGGGGTGTGGCAGACTCGAGTGGGGGTGAGGCAGTGCATGGGGAGTGAGGCGGCGTATGGGGGTGGGGTTCATAACTCGAACCCTTGGGATGTTGAGGTAAGAGGACAGAGTTTAGGTTAGCCAGGGCTACATACATATGGAGACCTTGTCCTGCGGAACAAACAGAAACAAAGCAAAAGAGCTCTGAACAACGAGAGAATCAGAAATCGCCCAGATGCCTCGGTGTCACCCACACACCTTTTACCTGGCTACTCTCTGGGAAGACGTACATTGATAGTTTTCAGAGCTCACCTTCAGAGTTTACACAGGAGCACACATGTGTTTATGAGGAGGAGTGTGCTTGGGGTAGAATTCCTAGCTGAGAGGGTGGTGGGAATTCACACTTTGTCTTGGATTAATGCAGAAACATGGAAGCAGTGCAAACACATATGTCCATGCTGTCATAATTAATCCCTGCTGGTGGCTCTGTGCAGTCAAGGAGTCATGCCAAATGTCTGGGGTTCCAGCAGTTTTATCCCCTGGGTTTTATCCCCTGTTGACTTCGTAGAAACCCAAACAACAGGTGAGAGTCCCCGGAACAACAGTGACACCCTGAAGAAATCACTCCCAGACACTGTCACACTTATGCATATGAAAGCTCTGTTCTTCACCCGACAGAGGGGAACACTCTCCATTCTAGAGACAGAGAGTTGAAGCCTGGAGAAGTTAAACTGATTGGGACACACAACCAGGAAGTAGCAGGTACGGTAACCAACCCAAACCTTTTCCTTTAATTATGCTGCTTCGTGAGTTCACTGTAACTACCCAGGTGACCAGGTAAGGGTGGGGGTGTGGCGCTGGGGTACACACTCTCCCTGGGCCACGAATGAAGAGAATAGAGCTAACGGTGCTGAGTTTTCCTCAGCACCCACATGAAGATGAAGGCTGTTAATTTGCAGGAAGAGGGCACAGGCCCGGTGTGGATGTCAAGGCTGCAGAAAGAACTTGGTTGGCAGTGCATGTGTGTGGTAGGTGTGAAGCTTTTGGTAGTGCATGTGCGTGGTAGGTGTGAAGTTTTTGGTAGTGCATGTGCCTGGCGGGTGTGAAGCTTTTGGTAGTGCATGTGCCTGGCAGGTGTGAAGCTTTTGGTAGTGCATGTGAGTGGCAGGTGTGAAGCTTTTGGTAGTGCATGTGAGTGGCTTTTGGTAGTGCATGTGCGTGGAGGTGTGAAGTTTTTGGTAGTGCATGTGTGTGGTAGGTGTGAAGCTTTTGGTAGTGCATGTGTGTGGTAGGTGTGAAGCTTTTGGTAGTGCATGTGCGTGGCAGGTGTGAAGCTTTTGGTAGTGCATGTGCATGTGAGTGGCAGGTGTGAAGCTTTTGGTAGTGCATGTGTGTGGTAGGTGTGAAGCTTTTGGTAGTGCATGTGAGTGGCAGGTGTGAAGTTTTTGGTAGTGCATGTGTGTGGTAGGTGTGAAGCTTTTGGTAGTGCATGTGCCTGGAGGGTGTGAAGCTGTGAAGCTTTTGGTAGTGCATGTGTGTGGTAGGTGTGAAGCTTTTGGTAGTGCATGTGTGTGGTCGGTGTGAAGCTTTTGGTAGTGCATATGCCTGGCAGGTGTGAAGCTCTTGGCTCAATACTCCATCCTAAATATAGAAGAACGGATCCAAACACGTCAGCTCTAGCCTAAGCTTACACCTGAGTTGTCACTCAGGTCCCAAGCAACACAATCTCTCGTCTTTCTCTTTGAAGTCGGTGATACTGTCTCTGAGAAAGGTAATCTGTGTAACTGGACAAAAAGGGAAACAAAACGGGAGGTGGTTAAGACAGTCATAGAACACAAGGCCAACACCAGAGCTGACCTCAGTTTCTAGAACTTTTTTGACACTCAGGCTCTTAAAGACTGAGCAGTACCAGTGGGGCCTGAGACTTGTGCACACAGACTACCAGGCTCCACCCCTGGGACCTAGTCAGAGGGTCAAGGGCAGAGGGTTTTCATTTTGACTAGTTCCTAGGTGAGGCTGACCTTGCTGGCTCACGGACCACACTGGAGGAACCATGAGATGCCAGGAAGTAGTCACTGATACCACGGGGACAGCAATGCTTGAGGCAGCCAAATATCCCCTCACATCCCATCTTCAAGAGCCTACTTCTGTCCAGTGTAAAGAATTTCTACAGGAAAAAGCTCATCATCCAGGCAGAGCCTAACTCTTTGTCCCATTAATTGGGGGTGTTTCTAAAACCTTCTCAGATGTCCACGTGAAAAAAAAATCTAAGTTCAGACTATTCTACACAGAAAGAAAACATCAGAAGGGTCTTCTAGGGAGACAGCCATAAACATATTTCATGGGAGCAAATCAAGTTTGGAAAACTGTGACAAAAGCAGAATTAGATTTTTAATGTAGTTGCCACTCAGTGGGCAAGCTTGGGGCTTACGGCAATATAATCTGATTGTATTAGGCTCCATGGTCCTCCAGGGCACAGACTGAGTTTCGGTGCCAACCAAATGGAGAAATTTGCAGAATGGTGGACTGGAAGGTAGGCAAGCAGTGTGCTTTATTCGCAAATCGACATCTTGTGCACCACTTAGAGGGCTCAAATCCTAACAAGCTTAGCGATTTGCAGAAGGCAAACAGTACCCTCCGTTTCCAACTCCCAAATAAGTACACTGCCCTGTTGAGGCTGCTTCTACAAACTGCCAGCTACCAAAGGATCCTCAGGCTTCTTCATAATAGTATTTAGGAGTCTCCAGGAGAGAGATTTAAAGACATTGAGTTAATATGTGCTAAATGGTCAAAGCCTTTCTGTGAAACACTTAAAGCTAAGGCGCTAGAACACTACATGTCTGACTTTATTCCTTGAAGCCCTCTGTCTCCCTGACCTTTCATACTTTACCTCTACAAACAAGAAAGAGAGAGAAGAGAGGCGAGGAATCACACTGTCAGTTACAACTCTGTATTTCATATGTGGGGACCTTTTATAACAGAAGCACAAGGATGTGGCGTTAGATAATAGCCCAGGTGGCCCACTTCTCAAGCTTAAAGCCTTTAAATAACACTGGATAAGTGCATGGAGAGCTAAGGGTCAGAGAAGTTTGGGTTTTGTTGTTTGGTTTTGTTCTTGTTTTTTGTATTAAGCTATTTATTTACTTTGTATCCTGATTGCAGCTTCTCCTACCTCCACTCTCCTCTCCCCATCCACCGTTCCTCCTCCCCTTCTCCTCAGAAAAGAGGAGCCTCCCGTGGATGCTAACCAGTCTTGGCATATCAAGTCACTGTAAGACTAGGCGCATCTTTTCCTGTTGGGACAAGGCAGTCCAGTTAGGGGGAAGGGGTCCAAAGGCAGGCAATGTAGTCAGAGACGGCCCTGCTCCCATGTGAGGAGTCCCACACGAAGACCCAGCTACTCAACTGTTACATATGTGTAGAGGGCCTAGGTCCATCTGATGCATGCTCTCTGGCTGAGCCCCAGGTTACTAATAGGAAAAATTCCCCACAGGACTAAAAGTCTTTCTTTAGCTACAATAACGTAGCTTGGAAGGCAAGGTAAGTGTGTATCATCATCATCATCATCATCATCACCACCACCACCACCATCATCACCACCATCATCACCATCATCATCACCATCATCATCACCATCATCATCATCACCACCACCACCACCACCACCACCACCACCACCACCACCACCACCACCACCACCACCACCACCACCACCACCATCATCATCATCATCATCATCATCATCATCAAGCAGTAGTAGTTTTTTGGTTTAATTTTTGTTCTGTACTTATGTGCATATGTATGAGTCTGTGTTTGGGAGTGTGCACCTGAGTGTAGGTGTTTTAGGGGGTCAGGAGCTTCAGATCCACTAAGAGCTGCCCAACATGGGTGCTAGGAACTGAACTCAGGGCTTTTGAAGGATCAGTATGCACTGTTCACTTCTGAGCCCTCCCTCCAGCCCTTGGGTCCGTGGTTTCTAATTAGACAATTCCTGCTTACATACTTGATTTCTAAGAGACAAGCCGTCTGATGTAGAATGGAGATTCCCATGGCTACACACTAGAAATCTCACGGGTTACAGTCAGTAGGTATATAAAGCCTTCACATTGAACCAAGACCAGTGGCAGCTGGGTCTGACCTTCCTTTCTTCCTTCCTTCCTTCCTTCCTTCCTCCCTCCCTCCCTCTATTTATTTATTTATTTATTTATTTATTTATTTATTTATTTTTGCCAGGTTTTGCTGATTTTGCTATTTACTTTTTCAATGGGACATGGAGTTCCCCTTTAGTCTGTGCAGATTTCCTCTTGGTTGGCACACATTCCAATTAAAGAGTCTTTAGTGGCCACATGTCTTTCCTCTCTGTTGTTTCTCTTTCCACCCTCATCCTCCCACTCCTGTCTTTTTTTTGTGGTTTTGCTTTGTTTTGTTTTGTTTTGTTTTTTGAGACAAGGTCTTACAATGTAGCCCTGGCTGGCTTGGGACTCACAGAGATCCACTTGCTCTGGCCTTCAGAGTGAAATTAAAGGTGGACGCCATCACACCCAGCCCAGTTTTCCTTTAAGGGGTGTTAATCCGTTGTATAGTGCTTTCCACTCTCAGTGATAACAGCTGACGGGTTGGCCAAGCCTAGATTTCACAACTACAGCTGATATCAAAAGCTTTGTGAGCTAAAAGTGAACATTCAGGCTGTTTTTCTTTTTCAGTTCTGGTGTACATCCTACCATGCACATGGGTAAGATGGCCTCCTGCTTCTGCTTAGGATGGAAGGTCCTCTCATGGCACCGCTAGTGGCTCCCTGCTCAGAGGCTCAGCAGCCACCTAGCTCTTCAGTAAGCACTCTTTAGAACGCAGCTCGATGACCTACTTTGATGGAGCCAGTGCCTTTGGCATAGCTGTCCTTCTGAGAGCCATCTTTGTTAACCAGAGAGAGCCTGGGTAGTGGTGAGAAGGAGGACAGCTAGACAGACCCACAGTGCGGAAATGTCTCTGAGTTTGTCCTCACAACCATGTGGAGTCCTTAGGGGCTCACAAACGTCTGAGTATTGTTTAATTCAGTGGGGAACACAGGAGGACAATGGAGAACACCTGTTGCACTTACCTGCCCAGGCTGCTCACAGGCTGTCTGGTATCTGGCCTGCTGGCACAGTTCCTTGACCCTCTCATATTTGGGCAAGTGGTTTGATTGTTGGATATTCTTGCTGGATTCCTCCTTCTTTCGTAAAAATTTCCTTTGACAGAAAGGGGAAAACATCTTATTGAAGAGCCACCTGACTGCCTTCTCAATTCCCACAGCCTACATACTCTGTGGCTGTCTGTAAGAAGACCAACACAGGCTAAGTCCTTTGTGAGCCTTACAGGATGGGCGCTGTGAAGACGTGAAAGTCAGCAGAGAGCCATCACTCTTCCTAGAAAGTGATTAAAACACTTGAGGTTTGCTGTTCGGTGGTGACCCATACCTTCAGTCCCAGCACTTTGAGAAGCAGAGATACAGAGGCAGGGGCAGGGGCAGGGGCAGGGGCAGGGGCAGAGGCAGAGGCAAATAGATCTGTGAGTTTAACAACAGCCTAAACTACAGAGGGAGATCCAGGAAAGCCAGGGTTACACAAATAAACCTTGCTTTGTAAAACCATAATTAAAGCAAAACACCCCTCAAGGTTCTCTTTATAAATTAATAATTGTATTAATGGCTTTCTTCTCTCAATTTAAAGACAAAGAGAAAAGCAAAGCAATGAAGTGATCATGGAAACAATCACAATGCCATTAGTGTATGTCATTTAATAGTATGAGAAGAACACAGGAAAAAGACAATGACAGGGCATCAGCAAGGCTAGGGTGGCTCACAGGCCTGGGGAGGGATGACTGAGAAAATCAGGTGACTTGTTAAGAACTCAGGCTGAGAAGTGCCCAAGGGAATCTATACCCACGGAGAGACAGGCTCCACTCCCATCTATGACGACATTTATTATAGTTCTACTGTAGCCATCATTGTTGACTGGCAGCGAAGAGACAATCAGTGATTCAAACTATGGGGCCGGAGAGATGGCTCAGTGAATGAAAGTGCTTGCCAGGCATGACTGACAGCTGAGTCTGATCCCCAGAACCTATGCTAAGAGGAGAGAACTGACTCATGAACCGTGCCCTTTGACCTTCATATATGTGCTCTGTGAACACACATACACACAACTTATACATAAAATCAGATAAAATAACAAAATTAAACTCACAACTGGGCTTACTAAACCAAAATAGGAAATGCAAAAAAACACGAAGGGGGAAAAACTGCCCACTAGGACTGGTTCCCAGAAGCGCCCCAGGAACCAATAATTACCCTCTTTCCACTAGGAATGTGTCACGCCAGATTTTGGCCTTCTTGTTTGTTCGAAACCTGAAAGCAAAATAATAATATTTACCGTTAGCATCTGAATGTCTTCCCAAGTGGATTCGAGCTCACAGTTTATTTAAAGAAACACCTCCCACTTCCCACTGACCACGGCTGCATCCATCAACGTGCAATTCACAAGCAGCCAGAGAAGGCTCAGCTTGCAGGAATCCTCGTGGGGAAAACTTATTTTACCTCCGTGGTTTTCAGTACTGGCTGACCTTGGGCACCGGCCGGAGCTTGGGGGCTGGCTGACAGAGGACGTGTTGGCATACCTGTTACCCGGCTTTTCCAGGTCTAGAAGTTTCAGGACAGACTTGCCATCCACATCAGAAGGAGTGTCAAGACCAGCGATATCCAGAATGGTAGGGGCCAGGTCGATGTTCAGAACAATCTGTGGGACTCTGGAAGGAGACAGACGGTTCCAGGCTAGACCCAAAGCAGGGAGCAGATGACTACAGAGCTGCTCCCCCACCTCCACAGCCATGGCTCATTGGCCTTCAAACCTCCCTTCCCTCTCATCTGCTCTAGGGAGGGGTGAGTAGTAGATGGTAGTAACACTGCTGGCTTTCAAAGGGGTGAGGGCTGGAGAGATGGCCCTAAGTGTTGTGTCTCAAAAACAGAACAAGGGAGGATGTGTATCAGAACATGATACTTTTAATGTTTTCATTATCATTTTTAATAATGTATATGTATATGTGTGGTATGTGTGTATATGTATGTACACATGGGCATGTGTGTGGGGTGTGTGTTTGTATATGGGTGCATGCTTATGAGGTACATGGTGCTGGAATCACAGGCAGTTATGAGCTATCTAATATGCACACTGGAAACTGAAGTGGGCTTCTCTACAAGAGCAGGAAATGCTGTTAGCCATGGAGCCCTTTCTCCAGGCCCATTGTGTGTGTGTGTGTGTGTGTGTGTGTGTGTGTGTGTGATACATGTTTTCTAAAAGTCGATAGTTCAGAACTCCACTTGCATTAAAGCTATGAAGTCAACATTGTGAGAAACCACAGTTTGACAGTTTTTAGTTTGTCTCATGACTAAGACCTTTAGTGTACAAAGCTAACTACAGACAGAACTATTCTCAGTTAGTAATGAATTTTTAAATCCACTCTTAAGTTAGCATACAAAGAAATAGGTCTCATTATGACCTTTTCATATTGTTTTTCTGATTTCCCATCCTAACCCCCCTTCTCCTCTCTCACTGGTGATTGAATAATCTCCTGTCTGCTTTCGTGCAACATATTCCATTAGCCCCTGTCCCTCTAGTGATCGTAGTGGACATGAAGCTTCTTCAGAGAACCTCTTCCTTTCCTCAGCTCATCCCCGCACAGCTGCCCCCTCAGCACAGCGGCAGGAGAGACCTAGATATGAGATTCAGAATCCTGGGCTCTGGGCTCCATGGATACCACCTCCAGCATTGAGGATTCTCAGACACAACCTCATTCTACCTGTCTGGCTTCTTGGTTTTGCCTAAGTCCATGGAGGATGCTGGTTGAAAATTCACTCCCAATTCTGTCTTCTACCATTTCCATAGCTCACTATACACATTTTGTCCATTTCCTACAAAGCAAGTTGGAGTTGTAGAGGGAGGGCATGGACACCTGCGCCTCTGATGAGGCGATCGGCAGAGAGAGAGGGACAGGAACATCTAAGTCTCTTTTCTTTTAAACAAAAGTGTGGTCAAGTGGTCTAAGGCACTGGATTGAAGCTCCAATCTCTTCCGGGGCTGGAGAGATGGCTCAGCGGTTAAAAACACTGTCTACTCTTCTAGAGATCTTGCTTAATTCCCAGCAACCACATGGTTGATCACAACTATCTGTAATGGGGTCTGATGTCCTCTTCTGGTGTGTCTGAAGAGAGCTACAGTGTACTCATATACATAAAACAAATACACCTTAAAAAATATGAGATATATTAACCCTTAATTTTCTTTTCAAAAATTAAAAGTTAAGGAGGTAACATTGGACTTTGTAAGAGGTGACACTGCACCCCTGATTCAGGATGGTGTTCTCCAAGAGTTCATGCTATCCGCATACGAAGGGCAAAGGACACAGACTCATCTCATTTTGAGGGAATCGTTCATTGTAACTGTTATCATTCCCTTCTCTTAAGCAGTATACTTTAGTTACTAGGTGGCACCAACAGTAAATCACTGTCCCATGCATCCTAGGTTTTAGTTCTGGATGCTTTAAGACCTAGATTATTTTCCATGTACGGGAGCTGTGACAGCTCCATACTATAGGGAAATACTTACATCGACCCTGGTTCTATGCTCGGACCACGGATGAAGAAAGGCACGCGGATGTCAAAGTCGTAGGGCATGGATTTCCCCTTGACCAGTCCAAACTGTCCAATGTGGTAGCCGTGGTCCGCAGTGTAGATGATGTACGTGTTGCCCAGTTCCCCGGTCTCCACAAGCATGTTGTAGAGCTGAAACAGATCAAGAGCGATCACAGCAAGGGCGAGGAGGTCTGCCATGGCACAGCCACAACGTCCCCCAAATCTCTTTCTCTTTCTTAAAGACAAAGCCCTGGGTGGCCTAAAACTTCCCATGTAGACCAGGCTGGTCCGCCTAAAACTCCCTATCACATCACCATGCCTGACTCTCATGATTTTCCAAAAGCCAATCATTGCCTCAGTAAGGCTGGCAAATAAAGACATTATCCACAGTTTTGAAATGCATAGGATTCTGGTGGGGAATATCCAGCGCTACAGTCAAATTGTCCTTTTTTTTCTTTATTTAGAACATTCTGCTCACAGAATTGTTGTTTGCTACAAAGCAAAAGCAAAAACAAAACAAACAAACAAACAAAAAACCCCAGACAACAAAACAAGTCATGAAACTACTTCTCCCAACAAACTCAGTAGATTTTTTCACTTTGAAAATCTAGATTAAAATCAGATTTTAATGGCTTCACTCTCCTACTTAACTGTAAAGTAAGAAAGAACCCATCTGGGCAGAGCCAGTCTTTGTTTAAAAGCCAGAAAATGCAATTGTATTTGACTTTTACTTTGGGCTGCTGAGATCAACTGGGGTGGAGTTGCTGCTTTAGGCAGGGTCCTTCGTTTTATTTTGTCACAATCACCACTACTCCATTTCATTGTATAAAACCCTCTCTAGTCACTGACATAATTTAATTTCCGAAGGCATTTGAGAGTACAGACTCTGATTTGTGATATTTTTAATTTTCTGTCCTTCGTCACTGGCTCTGTAAAAACCACACTTGAAGAAACAGGATAAGGGGACAGGGATGAGGATGTCATTGAACACACTTGCCTCTCTTAACACAATATTAGGAGACAATAGATGGGTGGACAGGAATGTGTCTATAGTCATTTTTTGATGTAAAAAGTGCCACCAAGATGGGGGATGGATGGCCTTACCCTCTCGACAGAGTCATCAACCGACATCAAAGTCTGTAGTCGTTTGCGCTGGAGGACGTTGGTGAACTCCATGTGGATAGGCAGCATGGGACCTGTGTACTGCATGATCCAATGTTTGTCCATGTTCGGTGCATAGTTATAGCTCGGAGTTCTGAAAACGTGTAGAAAATAATCATATATACATTTTTTTCAAAAGAAAAACTTAAGTCAATTGGGAAACATTTCAAGTTAAAGGTTGTAAAATAGTCACTTCTGAAAGATAATTTAGTCGCTGCTGAAGTGTTTTTCTCTCAAACGTCTTGAGAACTCTTTGAGTTTGTGAAACTGTCTGCCGTTTTCACTGTTCCAAACAGTGGGCATCCTCTGCAGACATGCGCACTCAGATAATACTCAGACTAAGCATGGAATTAATTCAAGTTCATTTGGGCACTAGGAATAAAATGCATAATAGAGATATGAAGATGAAGATGGTTATTTCAGATTTACACACAGACACAGAGAAAGGAATGTTCTTGGGGTGACATCAACTCCTGAGGTGTTTACTGCTAATTGCCCTGGTAAGGCCACCAGGACATTACGTGGGACGATGGTGACCACAATTTTCAACACTTCTTTCTCTTGATTCTTTTAAATAATCTGTTCGTTTACTTTCACACTGTCATGGGGTTTGTCCTTGGTTCATGTTGTAGGTTAAAAACATTAATTCAACTGTATTTGCTGGGATTCTAACCAAGACTGCATCTGCCATTTACAAATTTACCAGTAAAATACTCGCCTGGTAGAGAAATTGATAGGGGTAGAGGACAAGGGTTTTGCTAACTGTAGAGAAGTGGGTTTCACTGTGGAACAGACTCCTTCACACCTACAGTCAGGGGTTCCAGAGATCAATGGTACACAGAGATCAGCTACACAGCCCTGGAAACTCAAAATGGCTACCTTCTCATTAAAGTCTTCCCTAATTTCCATTAGATGACACCATCAGATGCTCCTGAAGTGTAGACCTATGTTACCAGGACACTATTATGCATTCACTGAAGCCTTCTGCTCACATGCTATTAAGAGCTCACAGAGGGAGTATTCCCTGTAAAGCAGCACTGGCTTATTCTGTACGTTCTAACCAGTTTGACTGTCTCAGTTCTTTCGGTTAACAGGTTAATTATACCCATTTTACATGTGCAGAAACCAAGGCAGGCAGACAAGTCACATAGCTGAACAAAGGTAGCGGAATCAAGGCTGGATCTCGAAGCTCACAAGCGTTAACATGAACAAAGGGATGCACAGAGGATGCTTCCTCTGTCTGAGAGCGCCTTTAATGTAAACCACAGCTTTACAAATAGCCAGTCTCCCAGAGCAAGCCACCATTTCTGTTGACTGAGGGATCCGTTTATCTGTCCCTGTTTGTGGGTAGAATTGTATAGTTGAAGGATTGTGGGAAGTCTGACAGGGAGCCTGCAACCCTATGAACCAGGTAATTTCAGGAGACCTCTTGGGGTGCCATACCAATTCTGTAACACTGAACTCCGTACACAACGCTTGCATGGTTGTACACGGGGATGTGGGTATGCACACTGAGCCACAGAAATGGCACCTGATGCTCACATTTTCTCCTGTCAGAGGATCCATTCAGATAGTAGATAATCATAGGTGGAGGCAGACATCATCTTGCTACCTAGGTAAGCTAAGCTCTGGAGACGCCATTGTTGAAGGTACAGTGCTGCTTGGTAGAGAACATGAGTTCCCACTAAAGGGACAACTGAAGAGGAAGACTGAGTTTGCACATGGATGAGTGGAGTGCAGAGGGTTCCTCTAGGACTTCTACAACTCAATAAGCAAATTCTTTTCCTATACATTTATAGGTCGAAGCAGTCCTGTGACACTAAATACAGAGTCTCTGAGAACCGTCTGCTGTTCCTTTCGAGCGAACCATCCCTTCACAATTTTCTTTTTCTTGTAAAGACTCCGTCAAAAAGAAACCTTCAACATCAGTGTTTGCTGCCTGCCAGAGAAATGATTCTGGAGCCAAGTGGTCCCAAGTTTTGACTTGGAAGAATTCTTCCTTTCCAGAAATGGGCTGTGGTGGGAAGTGGGTATGGAGGTGTTGGGGGGAAGGCTGGAGTCTGTCTCTCCCATTGTCTGCACAGCATGCCTCGGTACAAACAGGATTAGATTAAGAAGCCGAGAAGGACAGAGAGGCTTGAAAATCTCCAAGCAAAGGTTTTGCACTCATGAGCTGGGGGCCGGGGGAGGGGGAGCGTGGGGGGGACTATGAGGTCAGAGCAAGACAGCACAGTGGTCATGAAAGGTCTCCTAGCCTTTTACCAATTGTGGCCCCAAAGGGAATACAGCTGTAAGAGATTACACAGGGTTTCTGCATAATACCCATCCTTCCCTCACTGCCTTTGAAGTTAGGTCGGCTTAATTTAAAAATAAATCTAGTTGACTTTTTTAAAACCACAAAACCTCAGCGCAAATAAAAATTACAATAGGCAACCGACATGCAGGCTCACGCGGGGAAATTACATCTTCCACCAGTTACCTTGATGTGCTTGGCGCAGCCCCACCTCACTTTGAGGAGCCGGGAAGCTTGCAGCAAATTACAAGCCTCAAATTGGACTCCTGGATTTACCAAATGACATATGTTAAATCTGGCTTATATTAAAAGGGAGAGTTCAGGGCCTGTTGTCAAAGCTGTCCACCCTCCCCCTGTAGTTTTCTAACTTCCTCAATATGGGAGATGACCTCTAGCTTAGAAGAGGACATTCCAGGTGGGATCCCAGCGGGGAGCAGGGCTCCCGGGGCACACATTTGCTTTTTAAAGGAAGACAGGCAGCCGCTGCTCCCCCCACCTCCCAGAACAGCAGCTGTTCAGAGACCGGCAGGTGGAAGGTCCGGGTTGCTGGAATTGACAACATCGTTGAAAAGTGATCCTTTGCCAAAGACCGTGGGTGCCTCCTGCTGAGATCTGCCAAATTCCTTGAAGATGTAGCCTTCTGTCCCCCAGTGATAATTAAGGCTTGCCTGCCTTTAGCCTCCTCAAAGAGGGCTGGGAGCTGTCTTAGGGACAGCTCCACTGAAAGAACACTCCTTAGGACAGGGAAACTGTCTTCAGCTGTCCAAAATGCTTGGGAGTCAGATCTCATTTGTTCTCCCAGTTTGATATGCTAAGATGTGATTCCGGGCAGGTCTTTGGGGAGGAGTCTGGGGTGATGCCTCAGTTTCTTCATCTGTATGATGGGGATAATGACTTTGCAGAGGTTCTTGTGAGGGCTGAGAGATTTCTGTGACTCTTGAACACAGCTTCGGGGTTGCATTCTACTCTCGCTTACTGGTAGCCAGGAGCTCAGTTGGGTATCCTGCTCTCCTTTGGCAAAGTGCTCAGGCTAGTAGCTCCAGGCCACTGCTTCTTCTGTGGTATCACACTGACCCAAGCTCCCAGGCACAGAGGTCCTCTCACCTGAGCTGTTACAAGAGCAGGTGAGCTGTTTCCTTGTGGAAAAGGAATCCTCCCATCTTTAACTTTTGCCCAATTTTCCTCCCTACTGAGGGATCCCTGTAGGTCAGTCTATGCTGCCACACAGAGTCTGGCTCATTTGATCCATCACAGAAAAGCAGCCGTCACTGATTGTTACTTTAAAATTGAGGACAAAGGATCAGATCATGGTTCTTTTGAGTTTCTTTTCCTTCAATACAAAAAAACAAAGCCAAAAATGACCCCAGAAGTATCATTGTCTCCGGCTTGGTAACAACTTCTGCCTGTGAAAGGACGGTTTCAGACAGCTGCAGATCTCAGAAGCTCGACTGCTGCTTTCCGCTGACTACTCCTGGGCTGAAAACCTCATGAGACTTCCCTGCATGCTACTCTCCCCTAGACTGGCTTTTGTGGGTGTCTTGCTCAGCACTCCACCACACCCACACACCTGATCGCCCATTAAAGTTCAGTCTTCCACGGGATGCTAACTTTCTGTGGGGGTTTGAGTCTCTTTCTGGTGTTACTTTTTTGACAAAAGTAGGACAAAGGATTCTGAAAAATCAACACCACCTTTCTCTTTGGTGGGTAGGTTTTTTTTTTTTTTTTAAAAGAATGAGCTTTCTTTTTTAAAGAAATAGCTTCAAGAAATGTATATGTGTTGTATATTAAATTCATTTTGGGGAATCATGAACTCTATGGTTCCTTTTGAATATTGATGGCCTTTGCTGTCGTTCCAGTGAAAGTATATTTCTTTTGTTGATGCATTGGACGTCTGTTTTCTTCATTTATTTTTTGGTTGCAAACACCAAGCAAAAGGATGCTGATAGGAGAATTGTGTGTGTGTTTATGAAGTATGGAAGAAACAACTATTGAAACAAAGCAATTGAAAATCAACCACCAGAGTTGATGGGGTCCAGTGGGTGGCCGGGATGCACTGGGGAGTGTGAGGCCAGACTTACTTCCTGAAAGCTTAGTAGGGGCTCTGCCATGGTGAAGGGTTTCATAAGACTTTCATGTGGATTTCCATGTTGGAGCCTTTCTTGTATTTCTTAGAGGCCAAGACAGGCTGAGCTACTGTCTGATTAAACAGGACCCCCATGTGAACAAGGGAGCCATAATCCTTTCCTATTCTTAGTTGGGAGGCATAACCTCTTCTCTCGGTTTGTAAAGCCAGCGTGCCGATACTGAATGGGCCTCTCTCTTTGTCAAAGAAGCAAAAAACCATGGAAACTTGATTCACTCTCTCCAGTCTAAGAGGGTCAGATAGCCACAGCCCAGGGCTGGATGAAAGGGAATGGGTGATGTCTGGCCACCTAGGAAGACCTAAAGCAAAACGTCCCCGTAACTAGCTTCCCCCACGAGCAGAGAGTCTTCAGCTCTATGCAGTGTCCGCAGGGCCTGCCAAATCTTTCTGCAGAGCACTTCACTCCTTGCTCCCCTTTGCTTGACTGCACCGCTAATGTTTTCACTAAGGAAGCCAGCTATTCAGTGGCTCTATACTCCACAATCTGCTGCCTGTCTTCAGTTTGTCTCACTCCTTTTGTTGGAGGAGTGAACTCTGAACCTGTGCACCCATTCCCTCCCTTTCTCGTCAGCAGCCAGGGAGACCTTTGCAGCAAGGCATGCAGGAACCCAAGACCTGTTGGAGGCATGGGGACCTCTATGTGCTGGGCACACAAAAACCCAAGACTGTGGCAGAGAAGCAGAATCATTCATTGACTGCACACAGGCTCCTGTTCTATGGCTAGTAATGTTCTCCCGCCTGGCATTGGCCCAGAGCAAAAATGTACAACTAGAAAAAAAAAAAAAAAAGACAGTCTGGATCTGTTCTTTTCAGAATGGCTAGGTGTGTGAGGTCCGCTGCAGTGAGCTCTTAGCTTGTCAAGGACAAGCGGGACAAGCTCGACCTATTTCTCTGCGGGCTCTCTTTACACTGTAAGTTAGGCAGCATGCAATTGTACTATTTGTGGGTCAATCATATTGACATTTGCACAAGGCTGATCTTACTAGAAAAGGTCTGTAAGGATGATCACCAGCAGTGCGGCTTCTATATCTTCGAGTGGAACGTGACCTCAGCCACCTCTCTGAGGCTTGGTTTTTTTCACATCACTTCAATGTGCCTTGTTTAATCCCATTTACCCCTGGAGGCTCTAAGGCTGAATACACTGCCTGTAGCCTTAAGAAGGACAGACGAGACAAGCCTGGCAGAAGTGTTGCTGTGTTGGATCAATGGGAAGGGCACCACTTGGCTCTTAGACGGAGAAAGGAATAGCCCTACCCTTTCCCATGTGGAAGGGATGAGTCAGCTCCTGTGTTCTTATTACCCTACTTATGTAAAACTCAATGAGGTCCTCAGTATTTTGCAATCATTTCCCTTTAAGCGTTATTTCTTATTACTTCCTGTGGACCCCATTCTTCAGGGCCTGGTCCCTGTCTTAGAGCAATGGTTCTCAACCTTCCAAATGCTGCAAATTTTTACTGTGGTTCCTCATGCTGTGGTGATCCCCAACCCCAAAATCATTTTAGTTGCTTCTTCATAACTGTAATCTTGCTACTATTAGGAACAGTAATTTAACATTTTTTGGAAATAGAAGTTGGCCGAAGGGGGTCACGACCCACAGGTTAAGAACCATTGTTTTAGATTCTCTTACATATTCTTATATTCTGTCCCCAAAATCACCTACCTTCCTGGCTATAGCGTTTCCTGTAATAAACATGTCCCCCTGTCCTTCCCTGTTCACTCTGAATGTCTGTTAGTCCTTTCCTCCAAAGGATGCAAACGCTTCTCCCTAATGCTCTGGGTCCTGCGATTACTGCTCTGTGCTAGACGCCCTGGCCCTGCTAGTGTGATGACTCTCTCTGCACACTTTCCTGTCTTCCCCGTGAAACTTGGGTCTGAGTGAATTTACTATGAATCTTTCTAAAGTTTTACAGACCGTGTCACAGCTCCACTTGGCTGGTGGATCTCAAATAAGCATGGCTGGGTTTCAGCGAAACCTTATTAATACAAGCTGGATTTGGACCCCTGTCATAGTTTATTAGTTTTTAAGGTGTACCCATTGGTTATTCCTTAACCAGTTTCCGTTGTATGATAACCTTATAAAGTATAATTTTCAGAGTCCAAGATTCACTCTTCCAAACTACTGTTGAGAGCCCCTTGCCCCCAATCCCCAACTGGACTCCTCTCCATGTGCAAGTGTTGCCTGTACGCTCAACCTAGCTGTCAGGACGTCTTGTGTGGCTGGTGTGTATAGAGGCTTAGGACCTAGCCTTGAAGCTTCAAAGGCAGGCTGACCTCTAAAGAACCATGAACTGCCGTATCTTATCAACCCTTCTCTACAGACAGACAAGTCCCTTAGGTATAAGGCTGCAGAAGTCATCGTAGGGTAGGATGCTGCTCACACTAAGTCAACAGAGGGAGCTACACCAAGTGACTTATGATTCGAAAGAGAGGGGGAAAAGTGAGTTTCCAGACCTCACTAAGGAAGTGAGAGCAGCTCCTCCCACTGGACGGCTGCTCACTGAATCTGTAACTGACCCACACCATGGAGACACCTGCTAAGAAGACTCGTTTATAAATCCATCTGCAGAGTCAGTAATAAGGGAAGGATTCTGTCCCTATAGTAGAGTCCAAAATGGTCGCTCCTGGAGACCAGATTCCACCATTGCCGGAGCGACTGTCTTGGATGTCTCCGGCATACTTGCATTCTCCTGGGCACATCTGGTAGGTGACCCACTTTGCTTCCTGTTCTAAGTCACTCTGACCTCTTTCCTGTTAGCCTTGGTCACGTGACTCCGGATGGACAGTTACGGAAAGATACTAAGTAAGACTATAACTCAAACTTGTATAGGGGATGCCTAACACCTGGCAATTTTATTAGTAGTTACTTCCCAATTTCCCCAAGGTTCCTTCTGTCTGAGATCTTAGAAACCGGGGGGAGACAGACAGGGGTGGTATTTAAGCACAGCTAGAGCAAGAACCAATTTCAGAGGTTTATGATAAAGGGGCCTTTTGAATGGGAGTGTTTTCAGCAGACCCAGTACCGGCTGCTCTGTGTGGAAGACTGCATATTGGGCATGAAGGTTGGGAGCAACTATGTTGACAGAGTCAACAACAAAATCGTGTTCTTTGCTGCCAAGGCACCTAGTCTTTTCCATCCTGGGCCAAGGAGGAATATCAGCACACTGCAGCTCTCTTCTCTCCCTCAGCTCCTCTGAGGGCCCCCTGCACCTCCCCACCCCCTTCTCTCCTCCTCTCAAGATGAAACATTAGGTTATTTTAAAGCCGTGACCTGAGAGGGCCTCTCAGACCAGCTACTCTCGATGCAGTTTGCACAAGCCTAATTGAACATCTGCAGCCAAGCTGCCCCTGGGTTCCCCGGGAGAGAAAATAAAGCCCCGTTTCTATAGCCAGAGCAGACAGGGGCCGGGCTGCACTGCAGCTAGGAAAAGCAAAGCGCTCCTACCCTATTAGTGCTCTTAAGTCATAGTCCAGAATATCACGAACAATACGAAAGGAATGCTAGGTGGAAACTGCCGCCGTTTCCCTGACATGCAGACGCAGGATGTGATACCCAATCAGAAGCCCCAGCACTCTCTCTCTTACTGCAAGCCTGCTTGGCAGCTCTGCCTGTCCAGTGCTCCCTACCTCAGTTCTCACATTTTGACACACAGAGGCTGGCAGTTCTCCCTTGGGGCTACACAGAGTGCAAAGGAAGAGGGTGACGAGGAGGGTAAGCTGGGGGGCACAGGCGAGGGCCGAGTCCGGCAGGGTGCGTTGTTAATGTGTTACTCACATGTGTTGGGAGGCATTGGGGTACAGTTTTGAAAACTGTGGGGCAGAGTCTTCAGGGCCGTGTGGCGCTGCGTGGCTGATCACCATCATAACGGGCCTATGGGGATACATTCTCTTAGACATTTTGAAGTAATTAATGCTCTCGTTAGTGATTAAGTCTGTGAAGTAATCCTGAAACATACATTTGACACAAAACAAAAGTTACAAACGGTAACATTCAAGATCACATTTGAACACCGCTCCCCTCCAATCTACCCATTGAGTCAAGAGGTAAGGGCTAAGCTGAGCTAGAGGAGCCCCCCCAAAACCAACCACCTCCCTCCAAGAACAGAGAAAATAGGTAGCTGCTCATTTCCAGGGCAGCTGGCTTAACAACAAGGGTGTGGGGAGACATGAACCATTTAGCAATTAAGGAAGAAAAGAGGCAAGTCCTGTTTGCCCAAGATAATAATTAAAGCTGGCAATACAAATTCAACAGCATATGAAACACCGGATACGTATCTCACTCTCAGATTTCATTGATGTAATTCGTTGGCAAAACATTTAATTACTGCAAGGGCAGAAAACACCCACACCCACTCCAGATTCACAGCCTCAGAGCACACACACACACACACACACACACACACACACACACACACACACACACACACACACACACGGCACACATACAAATGTGCAAGCCCAGGAAAGGCTCTTTTCTTTGAACTACCTCATCTACTGCCATCAACTGCCTTCACATTGTCAAAATCGCAGGCACACGGACAAATTGCAACATTTTAGCGAGTCTTTCACCTGGAAGACTTAAATATGGGGGCATTTGATTTTTCCCAGCTTACTCTGTGTTAATCATACAAAGAGTGAAGAAGCTGCTCCGATTCGAGTTTGGCTTGCTAATAAAATGACTTCAGCCGTAGTTCAGAGGGCGGGGCGTGATGCAAGTTTGGCAGTGGGCAGGGAGGAAACAGAATGAAGAGGAGAGAGAGGATGAAAACTTTCATTAAGCCACCTGCTTCCTCGGTGTGTATCACTGGCCCAAAACTCTAGTGCAAACTTTTGTCAGAAACTCCTAGGCAATGGTCACAATGTCAAAGACTTGCAGGCACAGCTGGTCACATGTTGTGGGTTTAAGGACCAGAACAGCTGCAAGAGAAGCTGGGGGAAGAAATCTATGTCACGTGTCCTTGTTAGGACAAGTCCAAAGGCTGCCTTTCCATGTAGGAGTCTGTTTAATTCCTTTACACGTGCTCTCTCTCTCTCTCTCTCTCTCTCTCTCTCTCTCTCTCTCTCTCTCTCTCTCACACACACACACACACACACACACACACACACACACACACACACACCCCTCACGACACACTGGTCTTTGGCACCTAATCAGCCGTGATAATGAGGAGGTCACGCTGATTTAGTATTTGGAGAGAATCGTGATTACTTTGCTCTCCTTCGGACAACAGGGAATAAAAGGTTAATGGCTTGAACGAGGAGCAGGAAAGCATCCTCACAGATCGAAAGTGATAGCAGCGACTGCCTGTGTGCGTGGCTCGAATCGTTTGGCTGCAGTGATTTTGTTCCAAGCCAGGCAATGACCCAGGATACATGAGTGGTTGTGCGCTCAGTCCAAGCTGAGCCTTCTTAGCTTTTACAGTGCGGACATCCCTCAACTCCGCCTTCGAGTTCCCTGCTGACTGGATTGTGAAGCCTGATGCCGAGATGCCCATCAGCAGTGTGGGTGAATCTGTTTGTCTTCAGGAGGTTAGAAAAGACCAAACCTACACCTTATCTCACTCTGGTGCACTGGGCTGGCATCAGAGCAGGCACAAAGACACCGGCATGCCAGTCACAGCAGTCTAGGCCCCTTGTCTTTCTACTCAATAGCTGGACCTGTCGATCAGGTGCTAGATCTTGCGGCTTTTGGCATGTCTGGGGAATGAGATGGACATGTCCAGAAGGAAAGAATATTTTAGAAAAATCTCTAAGCTGAATTTAAAGCCATTCCCCCCTTTGCTTTTAGAATCTCACTTTAAAAAAACATCAAGTTTGTAATCAGATGAACGTCTTTGTGCTTTGCTATGCTTTCCCTGGGGTCTCACCAAGCACTCCTGGTTGGCTGCAACTCACTATGGAGCTGGTTCAAACTGTCCACCCATCTGTCCTAGCCTCTCAAGAGCCGATGGCATCCTAAGACACAAAGCTGCATCTGGCTTACTTGTGTACGTTTTAAAATCTAGGACCGAAGTGTTTGGAACCATGGGCAGTTTCTCTAGGGTGGTTTGGATACCCCTAAGACTGACGGCCTTAGACTGTTGTCAAGTCTCACTGCCTGGGGCAGATGTCCTTGTCACAACTACTACGCTTCGTCAGATGGGAGTGAACTCGAGTAACACAGCATCCCAGACTTCTCCGGTGCACCGCACTGCTCTTAGTTTCATGTGGAAACGGCACAAAATGTGCATTTGATTATGTGAACAAGCTTTCAAGAGGGAGAGAGGGGGACAGACAAAAATTCTCATGAGGGAGGAGGAGGTATGATTTTCCTGATGGCACTTTCATTAAAGACTGATTGCTTTTTGTCCTAATGAGGGGGAGGAGGAAAGCCTCGGCAGACAAACACACAGGTCCTTTCTAGCCTTCTTGTCTGGAGTTGGAAATTGCCTTCATGTTTCTCACTGGGACATTTCAAGGACACAGAAAGCCCATCTTGCAGACAGCTTACCTCCCTGGAAGTGTCTTTCCCCCCATTATGCACAGGCGCAGATTGACGCAGCTTACGCTGGAAAATTACCTTTGCATAATCAAAGCCGTGCTTCTCTTTGATGCCATTGCGACAAACAGTGTAATTATAGAAACGCGAATTCTTGATTAATCCGAGCCATTCTCGCCATCCAGGAGGGATGTAGCTACCGTTATACTCATTGAGGTATTTTCCAAAAAAGGCTGCAATGGGAAATGGAAGATTAGTTTCTCCTGTGAGAGGACGGATCATAAAGATATCCAGAGATGGGGAGTTGGGACTTGAAGGGGGACGGAGATGGAAGGTTCATCAAATGACAGTGCTGCCCGCACTCCGCTGCGCACCGTTCCTCAGGCTGGGTCAGCGAGACACCGCACCCTCGGTTTTTCAATAAATGTAGGTAGAACTGAAATACGTAAATCGTATTGATCAGAGTGTTCTTGGGGATCTGCTTCTTGGGGCCATCCTGGAGTAAAAGCAGGATGTATCCCTTTGTTCTGTCAACTGGGAAAAAGTCAGACTGAGGTCTGGCACGCCACGTGAGATCTGGCGTGGCCGTGTGAGGACCGGGCACGGAAAGACATTGTTTGTGACAAAATTACATTTTCTTGCCTTTTATTTGAGCAATGAGTCACAAAACTCCTCAGAGAAGTTCACCTTGCTTTTCACATATCCACAGAGTAAACATTGTCCTAGGCTTCCAAGTCCTCCCTCACCGACTGGAGCACCTCAGCAAGGTGCTCCATTGCCACTGGCTTGTCATCCGAGTCTGGTCTTGAATCAAGGCCAGGGTAGACTCTGCTTCCCTCAAATACTTGTCTTGAACCCAGAGTTCTGTACCCTGTAGTTCTAATGCACGTTCCCTTTTCTTGGAGATGTAGTCTGGTTCATGAGGAAGCTTTGTCCGTCTTGATAGAATCTTTCTACTTGGTCATCTATTTATCCACATATTCGTGTGTGTGTGTGTGTGTGTGTGTGTGTGTGTGTGTGTGTGTGTGTATGTGTGTGTATGTATGTATGCATGTATGCATGTATGTATGTGTCTATCTATCTATCTATCTATCTATCTATCTATCTATCTATCTATCTATCTATCTATGAGGCAATGTCTGGCTATATGACCCAGGCTGGCTTTGAACTGTCATTTTCCCGGCTTCTGTCTCTGAAGCTCTAAGATACAAGATTACAGCCATGAACCTCCATGTTCACCTTTGCCTTACGCTGTTCAATACAGGGCTCCACCACAGTTTCCTACCCTGAGCCTCATGAACCGAGTATATCCCAAAGAGTTTATAAGTTCTGGGTTTAATAAAAAAAATGTTTGCACTTTAATTCAAAATTTAAAAGCTGACTTGTCCTTTTAACGTGTTTCTATAGAACTCCTTAAGGCGTCTTTAGTTTACGTGACTCCTTATAAGGCCTCACTATGTTTGAAAACAATCTGGACTTGAGTCTGAGAAAAACACCACTCAGGGGCTGGAGAGATGGCCTAGTGGTTAAGAGCACTCTTCCAGAAGACTCGGGTTCAATTCCCAATACCCACATAGCAGCTCACAACTGCCTGTAACTCCAGTTCCAGGGAATCTGACACCTTTACACAGAAATATATGCAGGCAAAACACCAATGCACATAAAATAAAATAGATAAACAAATCATCAAGGAAGGAAGAAAACCGCAGAGTACGCTAGTTTCATTGCTGGGGTAATGTTTTCTTGTAGACTTGTAAGCAAGGGAATGGTTTGATGATCCTGCCCAGTTCCCAAGCAGGTTGTTGAGTGCAGGACAAAATGTCTGGTCTTTGCTGGTATGACACTTCTGGATTCCTCCCCAGGCTAGAATTACAAGATGATTTTCCTTTTCTAAAAAGATAGAGTATAACTGCACATGAGAAGCAGACCAGAGCCCCGTTCCTGCCAGCTCTGAGTCCAGGAAGGGACTGCTCTCGGAGCTTGTGCCTAAACCTGCCCTGCTCTCCTTGGCTTTCAAAGAGTTTCGTAAAAGAGCATAGCAATTGGACCGGCAGTTGAGAGCAGGCTTCCCAGGCATCTGAGGGCTAGCTTCCATCTCCCCCTTCCTATACTGCTCTGAAGAACCTGCTTGGGAGAAGCATACTTCGTGGCGTGTTGTGTGGGCCAAAGAGGCCGATCCAGAGGTAAAGCACTTGAAACAATGTTTGACAGATACTGGGGCTTCTCACACAACCCCACACTTTCAAACTTTACCGTCTTGTGGTTGAAGGACACCTTGCTTTATAACTTACTTTGTAGAAACCAAGTCTCTCTCCTGTGGTTTGCATTTTCCTTAACTGATTTTCAAACCTCTCCTGCTACTTTCCGTGCCCCCACCTTCCGGATAGCCATGCCCAGTCGTGCCTGCCCTTCCCTCACGGCTGGACTCTTTGGGTTACTTTGTACCATTTCTAGCATCACCATGGCGATTGCCCTTCGCCTTAATCCTGCCCTTATAAACGAGTCCTTTAAGGCGGTTAATAGCTTTTGCTATGGCCTTCAGAACTGCCTCCAGGTTTTCGGTGTCTTTGTGCTAATGGAGTGTGAAAAATGTACTCAGGATTCCAGATGTGCTGTCGCCCACCACATTCACTGCAAGCGAGCCCAGGCCCAGGACGCAGCATCTGGAACTGGCAGCACCACTTACTCTCCTCACACTGGAGGCTGCAACCATCAAGACTCGTCTCTAACCATCCCCTGCATTGGAGATTGCATTTCTTGGCAGTGCTCTACGATCGCCAGTCTAGGCTTCCCATCATTCAGTTTCGTGCGTACGATTCACCTATGTCTGTCTGTCTACCTGTCTGTCTGTCTCAAGTGAACTTGCTTTTCAGGCCCATATTACCATGCCAATGGCTTGGGTATGAGTACTGAATTTTCTCCCTCCTTCAGCGATGGCAGTTCAGCTCAACTAATGCTATCAGTCACCGTGCGGCGACCTGACTTTCTGAACCATTCTTTCCCTTTAGACATCACCACTGGTCCTCACAGATGTTTACGGTGGTGGCCGAAGCTGAAAGACGGGGAGAGAGGTAAGAAAGCTTAGGCTCTAACTGTGTGTGTGATACAACCTCTGCCTAGGGTAACCTATTGCATTAGAAAAAATGCATTCACTGTCTGAAGAAAATCCTTCCCCTTGTTACATCATAGAAACTATGACAGATACGGTGCTTAGAAAAATTGATTCTTATTTAGTATAGTGAACGGTGTCACTTGGACACAATGCCTGTGGCGCTGTTTCATTGTAGTGACTATGACATAGTTGAGAACTGTGTTAAATTGTGATGTACACATCTATATTTATGAATTTGCTTTACTCAGATGGAGTGGAAGAAGGGACTCTTGCCTTTTTACACCCCAGGCTCTAGTGTGTTCCCAGGATGCCGTGGTCCAATCCAATCAACGTATGTAACATTTTACTTTTCTGCACCTAACAAAAATCTATAACATCACCATCCATACAAATGGGAACATTAGCTTGTCGTACCTTAGAAAACTCTAAAATAATTCATTCCTTTACTAGAGAGTAAATAAACAAGCTCACTACAAGCAAAACAAATCTGTAAAGACAGGATGAGAAAATAGGTAACTTCATGTAAATTAATTTATCACAGGAAAGAAATGTACAGCAAAGCCAAGGCATGTTAGAAACGGCGCCTTCAAGCGTGTTCCTAGTTCTCGCTATTGCCTTCAGAGCTAGCTCCAGTGTCTGTCGTGGAGGCTGACGGAGGACAGCCTGAGAATGGGAGTTAAAGACCAGCCTACGAAGCACAGTGAGATAACCAGCCCACAGTTAATTAATGAAAGTTTCCATTGCATGTATCTTCCACCTATAGCATGAAACAACAGATTTGTCCAACGTTTAGCTCATGTGATTTCCTATTGTTTATAACTGCATTTTTAACAACACAGTTGAGAGGATCAAGGTGATTTCAGCAAGCGTAGCAGACCTGCAGTGTAATTTTGGACAGGAAAGAAAGCCGTGTGTCGGAAAACTGGCCTGAGTTCTCCACACAGATGAAGGACAGAGCGAGCCGTGGCCATGGACTTCATTTTTGCTTTGGCTTCTTTCCCTTCTATTCAGAGCAGCCTCTCCACCACGGAGGATTTTTCTTTTTAACCTTATGATTTTGGGCTCAGTTTTATACTAACATCTATCCCGTCATAATTTTTAGCAGACTTCAGGCAGAACACTTGCGTTTTTGTGACAGACAGGCCGTGGCCTTTCTCACTTCATTCCCCAGGACAGGGCCCAATAGATGCGGTGCTGTGTTTTTTCCCTCTTGGACGTTTAAGCTCTCGTGAACTCATATTTTCCATGAGTAAAGTTAGAAACATTTAGGCTACAGCCAGTCCAAAAATATGCCTAAGTTCTGAAGAGGAAAGCCGTGTCATACAAGGGTAAATATAATACTGGATCAATTCATTTCATTTAAATCCATGTATTCTGGATGCCTCCCAAAATAAGCCTCTTAGTAATTTGTCTTCTTGGAGTTGTTTTTCCTAAGACTTATGGCTGCTTTGCGTTTTGCTCTAGATGGAGATTCATGGGTTATATTTTTTCAGTTTCCCCTATTATTCTTAAGTCTACAGTTAAATATTCCAAATAGTATGTTCACAATTAGGAAAGCAGCAGCCAATTTTACGTTATTTTCCCTCACTAGTTTAGTGTCTTGTAAATAATTACGCCACTTTACAATCTTCTCCCCGATCTCCTTCATTCTGCAGCCATAATTCATGCTTAGATCAGTGACTATTGTCACAATAACAGCCTTGTTTCCCAATTTTCCGAGATACCTAGATCTTCCTCATCAGATAGAACTTTAAATTACCCAGCTCTCTAGCCCCGTTTGTGATGTGATGCTGAGCTCAAACCTAGGATCTCATGCATGCTAGACAAACACTTGCCTACTGACCTAAATCCCAGCTCCTGAGTGAATATTGTGTGTTCGCTACCCTATGAATTTGGATGGGCCCTGGCTGCCCTGAAAGAATTCTGTACGCATGAGAGGGTGACCGCTCGTTGTGAGTTCTGTCATTACCTATGTGTCTCAGCTTTGGAAAGATGTTGGCTTTAGACTCAACCTTTGTTTCCAGGAGAAAAATCATCCCGAGGCAAAGCAGGACATCAGGGCTACAGAGATTATCACACAGTCTTAATCGGGGTACCGTGTGGGTGATTCTCAAAGCTTTATCACAGACCCACCTCTGCATTCGGGGCACTATCCAAACTGAGCCCTGCCCTCCTACACATTGCTGACTGCTCAATTCTCCAAGTAAATTTGCTGCTGGGAAAATAAGAGACTAGACCCACTGACGAGCAGATAAGGTGGCACGTGCCTGTAATGTTAGCATTTAGAGGCTGAGGGGTTAGAGGTCAACCTGTGCCTTAGAACAAACAGGAAAAAGTCTTAGATGAAAAGCTCTCTAGTTTTAGCTCACCCAACACAATACGACCGAAGTACAGGAAGACGCTGGGATACCTACAAGCAAACGGCTGGTTCTAATGCTGGGGACGAAGTGAACTTTACAAGGGATTCTTTACATTTTTGCTTCTGCTCTTAGAAAGTTTGGTTCTTCCTCACAGCTATTCCGTATGAATCCACAGCATGTGTACTTTGTGAGCCAACCTTTGCCTTGCGGTTAAGTGGGAGTTACTGTTTGTTTCCGCCTGCCGGGGGCCTCTCTGGTATGCATCCGACTGGGCTCTATGTGTCTGTAAGGCACCTTGGAACAAGGCAGGGGAGAATAACATGCACAAAATGGTGATCCCGGGGACAGCCAGACGTAGCGGCACGTGCCTGTAATCCCAGCACTCAGGAGGTAGAGGACGATCGAAAGTGCAAAGTAGCTTTTCCAGTCCCAGGCACTTCGGGAGCTGCGGGTTACTGTGCAGACACGGCCAAGTCCATGAACCACACACAACCAGTCCCGCCAATGGCATCAAGAAATCCGGGTCACAAAGAAACGAGTGTCTTAAGGCGGTTGACCCAAAGTTCCATCAAGCCCAAGATGCCAAAGGCTCCAGCCGCAAACTCAGCCGTCTAGCTTTCATCACTCACCCCAATCTTGGGAAGAAGATTTGAAGCTACATGGGCAAGGGTCAGAGGCTCTGCCAACCAAAGCCCCAAGTTCAAACCAAGGCAGAGGCCAAAGGTCCAGCTAAGGCCCAGGTTCCAGTTCCAGCTCAGACTCCCAAAGGTGCCCGGGCCCCTGTGAAGGCCCCATAGACAAGGCTCCTGCCAATGTGAAGACAGACGGACTGCTGGGACACACCCACCTACACACTACTTACAGTCGACCAGTGTCCTATGCTGGTTTTACAAATAAACTTGAGACAAGAAAAAAAAGAGTTCATTGAGCTGATCCTAGACTATAGGAGACTCTGTCTTAATAGACAAACAAAGGGCTCCTGGAAACTGCATCCAGATCCAGAAACTGCTTGTACCATCGGGGGATGGATGGTTGTTCTTTGACAACCAGTACTCTAGAGTCTTGGTTTCTCCCTTGGTACCATAGCCTCCCTCCAAGGTTTCTTGTAAGGACCAGGTGACATAACTAAAGTGCCCAAGACAGAGTGGGCAAGCCATAGAGGCCCATTCACTTCTTCCTCCCTTTCCTAGGTTGTCCCTGAAACAAATAAACACACTTAGGTTCTGCTCTAAGTGCTAGGCTCTACTCCTTAGCACACACCATCCACATGCTCTGGATGCGCTGACAGTTCCAGTCTTCCTCCACATTCTCCACTAGAGCCTAAACTATAGGGACCCCGGGAAAGGCAGGGGCACTGATTTCACACGATTCCCATGAGCAAAACACATTTGGTGGTTACTTAGGAACCACGTGTTAGAGGTTTAACCATACACAGCATGAGAAGCTCCAGTCATAAAGCACAGCCAAGCACATCTGCCATCCTGGATCCCGGCACAGATGCTTGGTGGACTTGCAAATTGCTTGAGAGCCCTCAGATGAAAGATGCCATAAATTTAAACCATTAATGTGAGAAGACACACCAGGAGAAGGTGCCCTCTGTAAACCCCTACTAACCAGAAGCAAACACCCTTGAGATAACAGAGGGGGTTTCCTCTGTGAATAGGGATCCTCTAATGCCTATGTGGAGCTCCCATCCATTAATAATAGGAATTAAGTGCCCATGGGGTTCGCTGTAAAAAGGCAAATTACTACGCATTTCCCAAGTCTATTGGGAGAGATTAAAAGAAAGATTCAAGAGAGTATTTTTCTGAAATCCTTTAGTTTTAAGCTTTGAGAATAAATACTCTGGAGGCCTGAAAACTATTTTGTATAAGCCTTTTTGATGACATCTTCAATTTTCATGATTGAATCTAAGTGGGTCTTGAGGCGGAGATCTACACCCTACCTTTTCCTTGGCAAACCCTCCATGTGCATCCAGGAGGGAATGCCAAGTAAACTGGAAGCAGTACCCAGTGCTGAAGAATAAGGCCTTTGAGGACAACGTTCCCAGGAAGTCATTCTTCTTCATTCCTGCCCACAATGGGACACTCAGAATCCTTCTCAAGAGCCCAGTTTTCAAAATCCCAGCTAATCATAAACCTCATTTTGCTGTGTGTGGGTTCAGGGTTGGGAGCTGGGAAGACAAAGAAAGCCTCTCTCCCGGAGGGAAGGGTGAATGGTTGGTGCCCCTGACTTCAGCTTCAGCCACTATTCAAGCCCCATTAACTACGTGTGAATAAATGAACATCTCAGGAGTGTCCACAAGACTGGCTTACTTATCGATTCTAGAAGTCATTTGGCTCACCTTCTGGATCCGGGGCTCTGGGGTAGGCACTGAGCAGTTCAAAACAACCCTTGGTAATTTCCCCTGAAAAATCAGGAGGAATTACCCACATCTAAGAAAACCCCCAAGTTTTCTCATGCTCCCTGAGATTTGTGAATGGAACACAACCTCATTTGTGGCATGCTACCTTGCAATATTCCACCCACTGGGGGCCCTCCTCTTGGGAATATTTTCATACTGAGAATTCCACTGAGAATTCTGGATTTTCTTTTTTACTTTTTAAAAAAGATTTACTCATTTTATTTATGTGAGTACATTGTCACTGTCTTCACACACACCAGAAAAGGGCATCAGATTCCATTACAGATGGTTGGGAGCCACCATGTGGTTGTTGGGAACTGAACTCGGGACCTCTGGAAGAGCAGCCAGTGCTCTTAACCGCTAAGTGGTCTCTCCAGCCCAAGTCCTAGTAAGAAACGTCACATTGGTACATTCTCCTGAGTAGAATCACATTTTGCTCTGGTGGCTTAGATTCTTCAAAATTTGAGTGTTTTAGACCTAATTAGGTTGCTAAGAGGAACTCAGTGCCTTTACCGGGAGTGGCTGTGGCCTGCCGAGAACGTTATTAGGAAGTGAGGCTACCCTTGCATTCCCAGGCCATTTGTTTTCTCACTCCTTGCCATTAATGTTAGAGAATAAAAATCTTTTCCTAGAAGCTGCCAGCACGTTCTTGTACTTTTGACCCCCTGACTGTGTGCTTCTTAGACCTTTTTCCTCAGTAAGTTACCCTGCCTCATGCATTCTGTTATAGCAACAGAACACGGCCCAAGGCAGAGATGAGAGAAGCTAGCCTCTTCATGGTTGAGTCTTTTGGGACTTCTCATACATCTCATACCCAGCGCAGTTTCCCTCATCTAAGACTGTGAGGGAGGAGCGTCATGCTTTACCTGTTCTGTAGCCAGTATTGTTGAGATACACAGCAAAGGTCCGAGGCTCGTGCAGAGCCTGCCACGAGGGAGAAGAGCAGTTCTCATTGTTGGTGTAGACGTTGTGGTTATGCACGTACTTCCCAGTGAGCATGGAGGAACGTGACGGGCAGCACATGGGCGTGGTCACAAAGGCATTGGTGAAGGTGGCCCCACCGTGTTCCATGATCTTTCTCGTCTTGTTCATGACTTGCAGGGAACCTGAAAGGCACAGTTCTGGCACTGGTTAGCAAAACTCACCCTGTGGGGACTCACTTCCACGTGTCACTCAGGTATCTCTGTTCCCTCATTTATTAGTTTCCCTCCTCAGTGTGAAGGAGTCTATCATTCAATCAGTTCTCATTTCTAGAACAAAACAAGTCACTTGGGATCCGAACATCTCAGGCATTCTGTAGAATAAATAGTAAGCACATTTCAATCTCTCTCCTCTTTAACCACAAAGGAAAAAGCATGCAGGATAATCATGTAATTAAAGCCAGACTTTTAGATATGAGGAAGAGTCCAATGTCAGGAGCCTTTGAAGATCACAAGAGGACAATAGCTTGGTACAGTGTATCAAACCTTGGCCACACACAGGGAAACTTAATAAAACCAGAGTTTAGCAGATACAGCATTTAATTTTAATCCTAATGCAGAAAAAAATAACGCTATAAAGCAAAAATCCTCCAAAATATCTGTAAGCAGAGACAGGATGATAAGGAGGTAGAGAGGGTAAACTTGGTATCCTCCAGCAGGCTAACCAACTGCCTGCATTTCTATCTGGATAGGACTGTTGTGTAACAGTTTGGACGGTTTACACACCAGTTTTTAAAGTGAGGCTGTCTTCTTGCTCAAAAGTGTGTTCATGAACGCAAAATAGCTCATTCTAGCTTTAAGGGTGAGGTGAAATGGTGCAACGAGATTTCTAAGGAAGAAAAATAATCTGCCCCACTCGAGAGTTGACTGCCGATGAAACATGGCCACCTCCCGCAGAAAGTCACAGGTCAAATGCCGTAGTCTTTTTGGGACGCATCAAGAAAAGTACTGCCGTGTGCTACAGCCAAGCCCATGGCATTTGAATCCTGGAGCCTCAGATTTCTAACAGGTGGCACCCCTTCAAAGAAAGGGGGAGTCCTTGGTTTCCAGCAAGGAAAGAAACTGGAACGGAACAGAGGTAACTAAAGAGAGGCTGAGGTTTGCTGAAGTCCTTCACCCCAGTGTTTTCTCTTTGGGACAGTAGTGGGGAGCTTTGCATTGTCTCATTAGAACTTAAATATGCTTCTGTGCAGAGTGCTTCTGACTGCTACTCCTTTCTGGTTATCTTCTGGAGATCAAGCACCTTTTCGGAGTCAGTACGTGGCTGAACATTTTAGAAGTCTCACCTCTCTCTGATCATTTCCCTGAGTGTATGCTTAAGAGGAAGTCTGACATGACATGACATGAAAAGAGGAAGGACTGTCAGGTAGGCGGGAGCAGTGCATTGTTGGGGACACAGGGAGGACAGCATGGCTGAAGCTCTGATAGGCAGGAGCAATGTGTTGTTGGGGACATGGGGAGGGCAGCACGGCTCTGATGGTGGTAAGAGCTCTGTTAACATCATGGAAGGGAACATAGAACATTTGCTTGAGGAAGTGTGACCAGAGAAGCAGTGAGAGCGGCTGGGATGCAAGGCAGACATCTTGGGGTCTGATCACAGCCACACAATAAAGGCAGAGTCGGGTCTTAGTTACAGGCACGAGGAACGTGAGGAGCAAGGCTTTGAGAGGTCTGAGCAACAGCAATGGTGTGCGCGATGGAGACCGCAGCCAGAGCACTGCTGACGCCATCCTGCCCTGCCAGGCTCAGCATTCAGGGTTCCAGAAGCAGAGTCAAGGGAGGCTGTCATTCATCGGAGAAGGCTGCGAGTTGACTAATGGCTCAGACTTCCAGCACTAAGAAGGAATCTGGAAAGGGACTGGTTTCATTGATGATGCAGAAGTAACGGAAAAGAATGCGCCTCACAAAAGATCAAAGAGAAATCCACGGCAGAAGGGTTGCCTTTTACGTTCGTGTTGGGTGATCATAGATGGGAAATGTCTCCGACGCGAATTTATGAATAGAGATGAGAAAGTTGAAAGACTTCTAAAGATGTACCCAGCCTCCTCTCCTCTCCTCTTTAGGGGTGTGTGGTACTCATTCTCAGGTAAGAAAAACAGTAAATGTTGCCTAATAGTCTATTTCAAAGAACCAGCTCTCAAAGTTCCCTTTATAAGCCTTTGTTAAATTTGAAAAGAAAACCCAAAAAACAAAAATCAGACCACAGCTGGAGGCCATTCCCCCAAGGTCCTGCACCCCCAGGGCCACCTCCCGCTTACAGATGCATTTGGACTGCAAATGTGAGGGAGGCATGGGAATCATTGGAAGTCCAAATATTATAAAAACTGGGGTTAAGTTTTCATTAGCCTGGTTGTAGTTGGTGGGATTTCTCAGCCAGCACTCTTCCCTCAGCTCTGTTGTCTTGTTAATCATCTGAGCTGGGTTGCCATCCTAACCAATTCCTCCAGCAAGTGGCTAGCAGATCCGGCCCGGGGACTAGAACTCACACCTAAGACTTCCTGTATGCTACTTGGTGCTGGCCCGGGCTAGACAGGGAACCGAAGAAACCAGGAGCTGGAAGAGACTTGGGTGAGCATCCTCCTTATGGTGACCCAAGAGGTAAGCCATTTCAACTCCAAGACTTACAAGATGGACTGAAAATGGTAGGTCAGCTCAGCCAGCTTCCTTCTAGGCACTTCATGCCCATTTGATCCTAGCAGGAACCATTTGTGCTGTGGCTGTCAGTGATGACCCAGACACTGCTGAGCCATACAGGGTTAGGCCACATACCCAGGGCTACCCAGTCCCAAGCACTCAGCCCCAGAAGCCATGCTCTTAATTTCCAGCTGACCTGAATATTGGCTACGGCATGGATTCTTTCAAGACCTTGAAACGCAAAGTCCTACCTGCATTCTTATCTTCTGTTTCATCTGGCCTTGGAGGGAAAAGGCAGCAGATCCCAGCACCTGTATCCTACCTCTCCAGAGTCATTAGTACTGGGACAGCAGAGGTTTGAGGGTTAGGGGGAGCCTTGTAGATTGGTCTTCCATAGCTGACAGGCGTGTGCCCAGAAATGGCTGCCTCTTATAGGGTGGATTCTGGGAATATGTAGATGATAGAAACAGGGGTATAAGCTCCTTCTGTCAGCTAGCACACTCCTCGAGGGAAGCGCCAAGCATTTTCCTCTTGCTTTTAGCTGTGCATAGATTAATGATCGCCAATCACACAGACTTACACTGTTATCTACCTCTGCGGATCGTCCCAATGAGTGTCGTTCCCAATTTTTACCAAAGCCTATCATTCCCTGTAACAAAGCTGGGAGTTCCCGCTGTTGATCTCAGTGCTCGGAGGCAGAGGTATGAGGGCTGCGAGTTCAAGGACTGTTTGGCTTACATAACAAGACTCTTACCTCAAAAACAGACAAACAGCATCCAGATGTTGCTGCAGATTGGCCTGAGCAACTCAACAACATCCAGATGTTGCCACAGATTGGTCTGAGCAACTCACTTAACCTCTCTGGGTTTGTCTTTCTCCTCTGTAAAGAGGAGAGCTCCCCACTCATTCCCAGGGCTGTCAGGAACCAAATGTTTTGCTGCTATGATGGGCTCCCTAGATGCAGGGAAGTCGTTGCTATGGCTGCACGGTTGGCACTCCCTATCTGTGGGTTCCCCATTGGGGCTTTCAAACCAATTGCAGATTGAAAGCACTCAAAGATATTAAAAGGTTCCAAAAATTTGAGTAGACCAAAAAAAAATAATTGTGTCCTGAACATATAAAGATGCTTTAATTCCCTAAACTATATACAGAACAACAAGTAACAAATAACAAGTATTAACAAAATGTTTGCATGGTATTGGGGATTATGGGTAATCTAAAGTAAATGCCAGAATATGCACCCCATTTTATATGCGGGATTTGAGTACCCTCTATGTTTGCTATTTGTTGGAGTCCTGCGAGTTACTTTTCTGTTGCTGAGGTAAAGCATATGGCCAAGGCACTTGCGGAAGGAATGGCTTATTTCCTCTTAGGCTTCCAGAGGGAGAAGAGCCTAGTGTGGTGGAGAAGCGGAAGGCATGGCGGCTGGAGCAGGGTGTGGAGGGCTCATATTCAGTGTCCCGCAGATAGCACCTGCCCTCTGCAAACTTCAACCCAAGCACACATGCTTGCCAGAGTCATAGTTTTTTGATTAGGGAAAGTTTGTACTAAACATATAGATATATAGTGTGTATATGTATGTGTATGTGTATATGTATATGTGTGTATGTAGTGTGTATATGTATATGTATATATGTGTGTGTGTGTGTGTGTGTGTGTGTGTGTGTGTGTGTGTGTGTGTGTAGTCTCTCTAGTGCAACATGACTTCTCATACTAACCATTATTACCTCTGTGGCAAAGAAGGGGATACTCAAAACTAATCACTCCCATATCAAATAAGAATGTATTGGTACAGTGACTATTTGAATCTAAAAACATTAGATTGGAAGAAAAATCATAAAGCAGATTTTTTTTTCTGCCAAAACTATTCAGTGGGGTGGGAAGGGGGAAGAAAACCGGGATGTTTTCAGCTAAAACCTAAAGGGAAAAACAAGTTGGGAAGGAGGGAAAAAGAAAGATAATAAATCGGCCTGGAATGTTTCCAGGTCACCAGAGCTCCCTTCCTCCAGCACAGAAGAGCAAAAGGCCCTCAGACACTGAGACCTGTGGGACTCGAGGTATGCCTGCAGGGCTACACTGACGCAGTTCACATGTAGAGCGCCTGGCCTTTGTCTTTTCAGATTTCACACTCACTAGAGACGTGGGCTTATAGAGCTCTCTACTAACCGCACAAGGCCACAGTGTGGGAATACTGAGAGTGGCGGGCTCTTGGTACAGGTGAGGGGAGCTAGCTGTCCTGGGGACTCAAATCTCACCTAAGGGGGTGACTGAAGTGCCTCTTGGGAGGTAGCCTGGGACTACCTCAGAGGAGTGCAGTTCTCACTCTTCAGAATTAAAAGAGAGAAAATGACCTGTGAGGAGTGTACTCCTGACTCAACTCAGCACCCTCTGACTTGACATCAGCTTCTTCTAGAATTTAAGAAGAGAAAAGAAAAGGAAGGGAAAGAAATGACCAGTATTTTAAAGACTTGGTCTTGAATAAGGTCAGTACTTGACACTTGACTATGTAGCGATGTCTAGCCTGGGACTTATCATAGTCTAGGCTAGCCTCAGGTTCACTTTCCCTGTGCCTCTGAATGACGGAATTAAATCCATGTGGCATCTTGCCTGGCTTGGCTACCTTTTTTACTGCAATGGACAAATAAAACAGACCCACAGACTAACCCCACAGCTCTCTGCTTTAAATAGGCAAAGCCTCTCTACACACTCATGGCTTAATTCTGTTTGTGACCTAAGAGAAAGTAGGAACCAGTACAGTAGGGTCACCTTAAGTCCTAAGAATGTCAGAAACGCCAGACTGAGATCTGTGTGGACTGGCCCACGGTGGTTTACTTCTCAAAGTGGGGCCAAGGGACTATTCAGGAGAGGGTGACCATCCATTCTCCATCTTGTTAATTCAAGTTGAAGAGAGCAAAGAGTTTCTCAGGTATTTCAAAATGTCTTTCTTTTGATGTGTAAAATATTCTGGGGAATGTGTTGGTAGTGGAGGGGTGTGTCAGAGGTGGAGGGGTGTGTCAGAGGTGGAGGGGTGTGTCAGAGGTGCGAGGCTATGTCAGTGGTGGTGGCAAGAGGATGAGAGAGGATGGAGGCACAGCAGGCAGAAAACACTGCAAGAAGCTGTCAGATAGCACAGTTTGCCGTTTTTTATAAATGTCTCTTAGTCCTTATCTTAAGCAGAGGACCTGTCCTGTTAAAAGTAAAATCAGGGGTTTCTTAAATTCTGGAGGAAGCAGATGCCAGGTCAGGGGGTGTGAATTGAGTCATGAGCACGTTCCCCTCAGGTCCTTTCCTCCTGGGGTGCTGACTGCTGTCTGTCCTGTCTCCGTGGGTGGGATGACACGATTCATTCACAGCAGTGTAGACCAGTGCTCTCTGGAACCACATGTAAGGTTCTAGCACTTTCCTTAATGGATTCCTCATGTGTCTCCCGCCCTTGAGGAAGGGCTAGTTTATTTATTTGCCCTTACAGTTGAGGACAAAGTGAATGAGTGCCTCTGCCTCCGAGCTTTGCTCTTAGAACGTAATTAGAGCCCAGCTCAGCCTTTGTCTTTCCAGACAGGCGCAGGATGGTCTCATTCTTTCCCAATAAGACAAATAGTCTATTGAAAACTTCATAATTCTTAAAGCATTTTTCTAAGTGTGGAGCAGCTTTTCTGGAGGCTCAGCAGCCAGCTGCCTGCAGCCTTCCAGGGAAAGAATGTTACCGAAGCAATGGCGTACTAAAGCAGTTGACTTGACAAACTACACATAAAAGTAAGAACCAAAATAACCCCCAATTTATGGACATCACAGTGAGAGAGCGTCTCGCACAATGGACAGACAACACACACAGAAGTAAATTGACAGAAACGGCACGTGTCAGTAAGGACCTGGACGGACTTTCACACTTGCACACAGCTGTAAGGAATGTAAACACAGGGTGGTTGCTATGGAAGGCGCTGTTATTTCCCACCATACGGAAGATGAAATTAAAATACGACATAATTATATATTAAAATAATATAAGATATTAAAAATTAAAAAACCCAGCCATTAATCTCACTTCCCGGTATAATATTTTCCTTTGCAAAAGAATTGAAAGATTCCTGCAGATCCTGCAGACACACGTGGTCATAGTAGTATTAGTCACTTCTATGAGAGAAGGAAACAAGTCAAATTCCCAACAGGAAGCACTGGGGCTTCGCAAATGTGTGATTCATGTGGTATACTGGAATGGAATATAACACAGTCACTCAAAGGCAACTGCAGCCGATGAGTGGAGAATGGATGCTGGGGAAACAAGAGTGGTCTAGGGGTTAGGGAAGGCGGCGTGAGACCTGAGCCCTACATTTTCTTGTCCTGGAGGTGAACGAACAGGTTTTGAATATGAACGAACAGCCAGGAGCATCCATCCCAAAACCTCTCATTCTGGCCAATACCCAGAAAAATCAATATACATTTGTATTTTTTAAATATGAAATGAGAGGCAGACTCAACAATGGTTCCCTGTACCTCCGGTCTGTCTGCCTTTAGCACATTAACTCCCAGCTGAGTGGCAAGAATTAACTTTGCTGTGACTCCAAGGTCTGATCCTCAAGACCAAACCTTGGGAGCTCCCCACAAAATCCTCCCCACGACAGATTAAGCAGCACAGGTCGACTCATTTGATCAATGCTCTGGAGCCAAGAATGGGGGTACAGCAGTGGAGCTGGGTAGAGGTGGTGACAGACTGCAGGATGAACTTTGTGTCTATCTTAGGGTACCCAGGGAGATCATGGCTATGGGATTACAAGCTAAGGGCTCAGGGCTAGGCAGTAGGAGCAAGAGGTTAGAGGTAAGCTGAAACCACTAACCCTTGGATCACTTCATTTGTTTGCTCTTGAATAAACTCAGGAGACACAGTTCCGAAAGTGCAAGCCCAAGCATGGTGAGTTACCTCAAGGATATGTGGAACACAGCTACATTTCAACTATGTGTATCAGGTCTGCGCATGGTGGTCCACATCTTTAGTCCCAGCATTCAGAAGGCAGGTGTAGAGAGACCTCTCTGAGTTTGAGCCCAACTTGGTCAACATAGGGAGTCCCATGCCAGTCAGGGCTATACCCTGTGACTCTGTCTCAAACAAATGAATGAGTGAATGAATGAATGAAAATTTGAGCCCAGTCACCTACAGTTCTACAGTTACTTCAGCAAGCTATGAATGGGCAAATCACTCTCTACATAACCACTGAAAACTCCTTGACTCAATCTTTTACATACATTCAGAAAGTCTCACTCCCATGAACTTTGATACACTTCATTCATGATTTCACAAATTAACTTCATTCTTTCCACTTTCTCCCTTTTGATACAGACAGGGCTGTATGTCTTGGGCTGGCTCCAACTCACTATGCAGTTAGTTACGGATGACCTTACACTGCTGCTTCTCTTATCTACTTCCAAGTTAGATTACAGGAGCGAGACACCATTCCCTTGGTCCAGAGTTAAAGTGCAAGATCAAGCCCTCGACCTCTGTGCTTTCCTAGGCTTCTATCGTCTTCTCCTGGTTCCTTTTTTAAAAAATGTTTGAAAGTGTTCTTTAATACCATGCCAGTATATATATACACAGAGAGAGAGAGAGAAGCAGTATTAACCGAGTTCAGTGTGTAACCCAGATGACTGTTAGCAGTAGCTAGCAAAGCACCCGTCCTCTAAAGAACCACTGATGCCTGTGCTATGGGTGAGGCTCTGGAAAGATTGGAATCCAAAGAGACTGGAAAGTCAAAAAGTCAGGTCCTCACCCAACTCCACGTCCTGGTCGTCGGTGAGCACAAGGATAATATTGGGTCTGATGTTCTTTCGTTCCTGCTGCACCCGTCCTCGGAACCTCTGGGACCGCATGGCGGAGCAGAAGCCTCCCAGAAGTTCTGTGCCCAGCACAGCCAGCAGCAGAGCCCAGCAGGAATTCTTCATTGTACTGGGTCCAAGGTTGCAAAGTCGCAAAAAAACGCCTTGGTCGCTGAGTTCTGGGAGTTGGGGTGTAGGGAATGAGGGGAGGTGTCAAGAGAAAAAGGGAAAGGGGGGATGAGAATGAAATCCAAACACAAACTCGGTTCTACCAAAAGGTCTGCAAATAAAGCCAGAGCTGACAGGCAGCTGGTGGGACAGAGCTGTGTGAGGCACAGGTAGCAGCCTTCACTACCACCGCGAGATTTTAAGTGCTTGATTATTTTGCAAAATCACTTTTGTCCTTTATTCTCCATCCAACTTTCCCGTTTCCACCCATTGCCAAAGTGTAATTTGCAGCACCGAGCTCCAAACGTAAATGCTTTCTGACACGAGCTAATACCTTGAATTAGGTGTCCTGGGCGAATAATCAATTTCTAGGCACAGAGGTTTTCAGAACGTCTGCAGATGCTGTCCTAGAAAGGAGAGAGGAAAAATACGGAGACAGCATCAGTTAAGGGTTTCAAAACAGGCTTTTGATCTAACGTAAAGTCTTGAAACATGTGGATATTTTTTCCTTCTCTTCCGCAAAGGGCAGAGTGGATGACACACAGAACTGCTGATTGGACTCAGATAAGCATCTCTACTTCCTAAGCGGCTGCACAAACAGTGGTTAGGGCATCTTTAAAAATCCCCAGGAACGGAGTAGGTTGGGATGCTCCAAGCCAGGGTGGCTGCAGACCACCTCCCTAACCCAGGGTTCAGCTGGGTCTCCCGTCCGGCCCGTCCGAGAGTCTAACAGTTGAAGCAGAGCTGGGCCAGTCACATCAGATTTTGGTTCTTGCTGGTTTGGGTTCAGCCAGGGTTGTTAGAAGTAGAATCCCTCTGACTGGACAGAGTCTGGATAGCTCCTTCTCCCAGAGAGAGGGAGGCAAAGGAAAGAGACAGGTTTCTTAAAGCTTTTGCTTTCCCTGGAAGAACTTCTGAACTACCCATCTCTTCCTTGTTCAGGTTCTGGGCCCATCTGTGAGAATAATCGAGCAGTAGTGGACTGACCACACACACACACACACACACACACACACACACACACACACACACACACACACACACACACACACACACACACACATGTACGTCTCTCATCTCAGCACTGGGGAGGCAGAGGCAAGCAGATGTCTGTGAGTTGGAGGCCAGCCTGCTCTACATACAGAATTCTAGGGTGGCCAGAATTACATAGAGAGACCCTGTCTCAACCACCCTCCCCACTCAAAAAAAAAAAAAAAGAAACCCAAAAATCCCCAGGAACACTAATGGAGGAGAGGAATCAGCCTCTGGGAAGGTCCCCTGCACGGAGTGGCTGGTGAGGGACATGCGAGAGGAGCCTTGATCACCACATCCCTCACTCTCTACCAAGGAGAGTAAAATGCAAAGGTGTCTCTTGTCACTCACTAGCCAGGGGAGTCATCTCTGCTCACAAAGACTTCTTAACCAGTAAGAGGCACCTTGCCAAGCCCCGGAGAAGCTCCTAACTGCCCCATCCCTCATCAGAGGATCAAAGGCACAGCCAGGTTGATCCTCTTCAGTCCTGGCTCTCCCAGTGGCACCTTGGATGACAGAGTCCCCTCCTGCTGTCAGTCGCCAGTCTGACTGTTGTCAGGACAGGCTTTAGAGCAGCTAGCACAGGCTAACTAAGCTGCAGAACGAGATGCCTGATTGGCTCTGAGACTGGAGGCAAGTGGAAATAAATAAATGAAACCTGAGGTAGGCATAGCAGAAATCTTTTCAAAGCTGCACGGGGAAGAGACTTCAGAAAGGGTTGGGAAAGCGTCCCTCCACTTCGGAACGCTAATCTGCAGAAAGCTCATCTCTCAGACTTCTGAAAGACAGCGAGGGGCTCTTTTCTTCCCCCCTCCTCTGTTATGCCACAAAAGCTTTTCATGAAACTAATTAGATGGCGGCCCGCTTCATCAGCCACTCCACTCCACACCTGAGGATCTGTATTTTGATGTGTAACAATAAACTGGCACAAGATAAACGGGCAGGAGTGCTTAGGCGCAAGCATCACAGAGCAGGGGGGTGTCCTCATGCAGCCGTGTTCCAAAGTCTAGAGATGGACAAGAGGCAGCCAGAGAATGAATGCGCTTATCCCATCACCCAGGTGGCTTGTTTTGTGCAAACATATGCACGCTTGTGCCCCTATTATTTTACAAAACTGTTTTGTATACAATTTCAATATCTCTCACTCTGCAGCCTATGAGTCCTCTGTGTGTATGTGTCTCAACACAAACAGATTTTTGAATAAGAATCTGCTGTCTGCAAACGAGCCTGTCCTAGGTAGCTAACTGTCTGCAGGGCAATGGTAAGGTGCTTCCAACTGATCCTGTGTTCTGGGAAGTCGATGAGCAGCATCTCTTGCTTTCCCCGCTTAACTCGGGGTAATTCTGGCAATCGCAGTGCATGCTAACAACTTCCGACCTGCAATTATTTTGCACTGGCTGCCTGGTTTCTGTGCACTTGCTTTAAATCACAAGAAGCCCGGTGTGAGCATGAAAGAAAGAGAGGGGCGACAACAGAAACTAGACAGCAAGGAGCAGTCTGCATGAACGGTGGGGTCAGGCTTCGCTGTCCAATATAGACCTTCAAGCCTACAGGGGTTGGTCCTATTCCATGACTTTTCTTACCTCCCAGAGGCTGCAAGGGTGTGTGAAGAAAGCCAGCCAGGTTTTGGCTTTTTTGCTTTGGCTACAGTGTAACCCACCCTCTACTAACAGGGGTGAGGTAGAAACAACTCTGGCTGTGAGGAGATTAGCTCCCAGGGAGCGGAAGACTCTTGACAATTAAGATGCCGATAACCCTCCTGGAACCCAGGCAAGACAGCTAGCTATTCTTTCCCTTATCTTACTTCCTTTACCTCTTCCTTCGGGAAACAGAAAATCAGCACCTTGTAAGAGCTGCATCGGAAACCATGGTCTCATGAAGAACAGGGAGGGCACAGCAATGTAGTTCCTACCTACCCTGTAAGATTCCTTGAGCTAAAGAAGCAGACGAAGGCCACATGGAGACAGCTCGGTGAACAAGGGGACTTGATTTCTGGAACCCACACGACGGAAAGGGAAGTGACTTGAACAAGCTGTGTAGTGACCTACATACTCACTGTGGCACGTGCATGTCTGCCCCCCAAATAAATAAATAGAACGAGAAAGTGTGATCTCTAGTTGATATTTTAATTGAATCCTAATTTTCACATCCATGCGGGGTACGTGACGTGATGCCTGGGCATTATGTGCATTATCAATCAGTTATGTTCAGCACCTGCAAGCTTCGGAATCCAGCTCTAGGGAAGAATGGCATCTCAGCGATTTCTGAAATTCACCATTAGTCACTCATTATGGGTATTTGCCACAGCTAGCCCAGTTTCAGGGATGGACCTGACTCAGGTGGTAGAAGGATGAGGAAAAGACAGGGAAGCAGACCCACAGACAGAAACCTGGGGTTGGGTGGTCTAGGCTCTCGGATGGAGAAATGTCAGCATCGCAGAAGCTCAGGATGTGTGTCTATCATATACAGATCAACAGGGAGGCAGGGTTTACGGTATACAGCTGGCTTTGCTAATGTCAGTAGTAGACATCTCTGGCGGGGACTGTCTTCAGGCCATCAATATCCAGGGGTGACAAGAAGACACCCTAGGGGACACTTTCTGCATTCATTATCAGCAGCCGCACTCAGGCCCTGAGCTAAGCTGGACATTTCTCTGAGCCTCACTATGGTGGCTTTGCCATTCTCCCCAGGGTCTAAGATTTTGGGATCCTTAATTTAGCTGCGCCCATGACAATAGCACACATTCACTAGGGTCTTCCTCTGAGTCCTACAATTACTGCTGTTATTGGTATGTTTTCTTGAAACTGGATCTTGCTGTGTGCTGGGATAACAGGTATGAAGGCCTCCACGCCCAGCTTACAATGCTCTGTTAGCAGCGAGTGGTCCGCTTGCTGAGGTAGAACTAGAATCTGCACTCTTTCTGTGTAACTAACTCTGTGCTCGTCAGCACCCACCCCACTCCCGGGATGTTACAGATTCAGGAAATCCACGCCTAAGCACACAAGCAGAGTAGTTAAGAGATACTGAATGTTGAAACACATCTACCTACAGCTAACTCCTTGGGTCTTTTGTCAATGTCCAGAAACACACAAAAAAAAAAACCACACCCTAAGAACATGACAGAGTTGGAGAAATAGCAAAGCTTCGTGATATTAAAATAAAAATGGGGAAGCTGGAAAGACAGTTGAGTGGTTCAGAGCGCCTGAGTTTTTTCCAGGGGAGCCAGTGGAGGCTCCAGGACTCGGGAGGCATCTGTGCAGGTGCATGAGTTACCCACCCCCCACACACCCAATAAATCTTTAAAAATACCAAGCCTATCGTCAAGACGGGGGCTCCTCAGTGGAGCACTGGCCAGCATGTGTGAGACTTGAGTACCATGCCCGGTCTGAAGTAGTTTTAACAGGCAAAGTCAACATTACCCACAGACAGTTTTTTATTCAAAGACAATCTCTCAGATCCTGTCTTCCTCTCCTCTCCGTCTTCCAGCTCTAGAGGAAATAAAGTGAGGAGGGAAAAAGAAAGAATCCAGATTGGAAAAAACAAAACAAAACAAACAAAAACACAAGAAAAAAACAGTGCAGGACTTGTTAACAGAGATGGGACACCATGCTTAAATTAGATGCTTTGCAGTGCATGACAAGTGTCCTTAGAGACTAACGATTTGTCTTGAAAACAAGGCGTGTAGAGGAGGCTTTGCCTCTTTCTCTCACACATGACAAGTGTCCTTGAGGGATGCTGCTGCTGCTGCACTCTCAAATTAAGACCAGACACATGCTGCCTTTTCTCCGAACCGTAAGATTGAAAACCACAAGTGCGGGTGCCATTATTTGGTGCTTGGAGTTTACAGGGATTTGTTTAGGGCAATCAACCGAAACTATGCATGTGGCATTTTGTTTGAAGTTGGCTATAAAATAAAAGGGGTGTTTAAGCCAATGAGAGAGAGTTTGGTTTTGTGGGGTATGCACAACAGAACCTCAAACTGAACTGAATTCCCCGTCTTCCCGGGAGGTTTAAGGGGTTCTGGCATCTCAAAGCCCTTAGTGTGGACAATTAGTGCTGGGGACTTAAGAGGCTGGGTAGAGCGTTTACCCTGGTCTTTAAAGGTTCAGTGGTAGAGCATCTGTCTCAAATGCACTAGGCCCGAGTTTGATTTCCAGATTAAAGCGGGATTACCACAAAATTAAATTAAAGAGGAATGGAGCCAAAATGCTTACAGAGCTTTGCTAATGCTCACAAAAGCAATTTTCTATGGCGTCTGTGAGTTTTTGGGGAGGACCCTGAGTATTTGTCAGAGGTCTATGAGGTCAGAACTGTGTTGATAAGAATACTGAGACATTATTATTTTTCTTCTCTGCCTTGGTGAGATTTTTTCCCCCAGGCTGTAGGAACAATGGCAGGAAAGTTGCATTTGCCTCAGTATGAGTGAACGAGTGTCTCTGTCCAGTTGAAACGTGCCAGCTTCGCTTGAAGCAGTAAATGGATTAATTTTATTAACCTTTGAACTTAAGCACACACATTTTCCTATTACTACTCTGAGGCTAAGTTGAGAGGCACACAGAAGCCCCTGTTCCTACACAACTACTCTTCCAGGGAAAAACACTTGGGTTTCTGAGCCCCAGGCTAGACTCGCCGTTCATTTATCCACGGAGTAGCAATGTTTACTTAACACAATCATTGGTATGTGGGCATTTTGCAGACATTTTCCCAAATAGTGAAATGGGCCTACAATTTCAAGGACCCAGCGAGGCATTATTTGTCAGTGATGACAGAACTAAGGCTTATTATCTCTCAACCTAAGACCGGAAGCTCAGAATGCAAGGCAGAATGCAAAGCTTATTTTCAATCTTGTTGGTGATGACAATCGCAATAATCATTTTAGTAAAAACAAAAGATAATATACTTTAATACATAATATGTGCCAAAATTTACAATACTTGTATCATTCGGTACCCCTGCAGTGCGGTGAGCCAGAGGCCCAGGGCCATTTTCACTGTATTCAAGCTGTATAGGGTGTTCTCAGCAGTCTGCTGCATGTGTGAAACCCATCTACGTAAGTTTTTTAGACTTTGCTTTTTGTCTATCCGTGGACTAAGAGATTAGAAAGGAATTTAGAGGAGAGATCATAACCAAAAAAGCGTACTTTAGAGGTATGCACAGAATGCACAAGACACTGGGCTTGATCCCCCCCCCACACACACACACAAGCACGCACGCAGAGAGCATAACAAACACACTTTGAACCTTAATTTTATAATGTAAAAACGAAAATCAACAGAAACAGTTTTAATGGGAGGTAGGCTACAGCTTGGTGGAAGAATGCTTGCCTGCCCGCGCGAAGAACTGGGCCTAATTCCCAAGATACACACAGAGAAAAAGAAAACAAAAACAAAACAGACAAACAAACAAAAACCCTCAAACAAAAATAAGGGAGTTAACTATGGGCAGTTTAGAGAATGCAAAAATTTGGGATCAACACTGTTTGTCCATTTACCTTGGATTAAGAATTTGAAAAGCAAGGACACCTAAATATTATGGAAAGAACCAAAAGTAACTTAAAATTTCTGAAGTGGGTGTTACAAAGTATCTTAAGGAACTGGCATCACTGTAGACAGAGGTGGCAGAGAGATCCCAGAACAGGCCTCGGGTGGGAGGATGTGTCTTGGGACCTTTTCCTCCGACTGGTTGCCTTGCCAGCCCTGTGAGGGACGGAGGGACGTGGGGGACGTGGGGACGGGGGGACGTGGGGGGCGTGGGGGAGGGGGACGGGGGGCGGGGGGGGGGACGTGGGGAGGGGGGGCGTGGGGGCGGGGGGCGGGGGACGTGGGGGAGGGGGACGTGGGGGACGTGGGGGACGTGAGGGGTGAGGGACGTGGGGGACGTGAGGGACGTGGGGGACGGTGCCTAGTCATATTGTAGGTTGTTATGCTATGTTTGGTTGACAGCCTGGAGAGGCCTGCTCTTTTCTGAAGGGAAAAGAAGGAGGGGTAGATCTGGGGGAAAGAGGAGAGAGTGGGGAACTGGGAGGTGTGGAAGGAAAAGGAACCGTGGCTGGGATGTAATGTATGTGAGAAGAATAAAAAAGAGAGAAAGAGAGGAAGAGAGGGAAGGAGAAGGAATTCAATTAAAGTAGTTTTAACAGAGGCAGTGATTTTGATAAAAAGACATAAAAGAGTATTGGGTATCTTAGCTAGGTTCAAAAATTATAATGTACCTATTAAATTTTGTCTGTTTTTAAAATATACTTATGCAGTCAATTTGTTTATTCAAATATTTGCGCATGCATGTGTACGTGTGCATGCGTGTGCTGGTACCTGAGGGCCAGAAGAGACGTTAGAGTTCATGGAGCTGGAGTTACAGGAGATTGTGAACCACCCAGTAGGGTGCTGGAAAGGGCTGTGAGCACTGCTGAGCCATCTCACCAGCCTCTCTGTGTGTAGCTGTGCTCTGCCCACGGATGTGTGCTAACTAAGCAGTGTTCTCTTACTGCTTTACAAACTGGACAGAGCAGCAAGGAAGGAAAAAACTCGAGAATTTTGCACGGAGCTTTCAAGGTACCCAGGACACTTTAAACACTTCAGTGGTTCTATGCAAGGAGAGGTATGGCCACACCAAACTGCAGGGGCGCTGGTGAGGAAGGGACTTTTGCAGGGTGCTGTTGTCTATTCCACATGTGGATAGGTCCACGAATACTTCATGCTTAATCATTGTGTGTGCATACACTGACATGTGCATTCTTAAGATCTATGTATAAATCTATGTATACCCAGAACACAGCATCTTAAGTAATGAAGAAATGTATTCACACATAGATTCACGATACCAAGTAATGTAAAACTATTATCGCTGGTTAACAATTAACTAATCTTGAGCCCTAAAAACATGCCTTTCAAAGACTTCTAGCTCAGTTATAGAGGGCATGCTTTAAGGTTCAGAGATCAAATCCTAGTCCTACAGACAAGCAATATAGGATTCTTTGGTTGAGACAAAGCCTTGCTATGTGGTAGAGATTATTGCCTTGAAACATACTATATAGCCAAGGCTAGCCTCAGCTCAGCCCCTGAGATTGCCGTATGCACCATCACTCGGCTCAGACGTAGGGAATTATTTCATTAGGCATGTTGCACCTGGGTTGGATTCTGTAATGTACATAAATGTAGCACAACACAGATTGCTATTCTTACGTTTCTTATGATCTACTTGTGGAAAGAAACACTTTTTTTCAAAAGAATACGATGGTGCGCCTCTATTTCAAGAGCATTTCTCCACATCCTTATCCCACAGTCAAAGTCCACAGGAGCAGGAAACATCTCACCTCCCTATAAGATAGACATTAGGCCACAGCTGAGTGAACTCTTTTGACCTACTTTCTGCGGCATCAAGATCCTCACAGGGGTAGTTGCTCTCAGGGGCTAAAAAAGGGCAAAGTGGAAATAAAGGCTCACTTAGGTAACACTGGGTGATCACCAAGACAGAGGTCTCAAAGATTGGCTAACATTTCAAAAGAGGCAGAAGGAATCTAGGCCGCCCCACCCCCATCCCCACTCTCAGAAAACTCCAGCTCCTAGCCCAGGGAAGATCATGGAAGTTAGCTTCATTTCTCTTACTTATTATTTACAGGAAAGCACTTATTATTTACAGGATATAAATACTTATAATTCATAGGAAAATTTAAAAAAATAAACCAGTGCCCATATTAAAGTATTAAAGTCAGAGATTTTGCTCTGAGACATTTTTCAAGTATGCTTAAAATTCTTAGTTGTATACAGCTAGTTCAAAAAGTCTTCCTCACGAGTTAGAAAATATTTGAAATATTATTTTCATCTTTTATCCCACTGGTTCAATGTATCATCATTCTAAGTCCTTTCATGGCTAGACCCCCATGCTTGCCATGTTGTGGCCATGTACTTACCCCGATGACTACTAAGTATAGCTATACATGCCAAGGAGAATTCAAGCATGCCCTGAAGTCACAGCATGGTCATGGTAGACCCAATGAGAAGTGAGTGGAAGGCCACTAGGAGAGTCAACTCATTCATCTTCTCCATAAAGCACAGAAAGAATGCAAATTATCTGCCTATTCTTATCGACGCTTGTCTGACTTACAGCCCTTTTTTCCCATCTAATTCATTGATCTACTTAGATAATCTCAACACACAACAGGAATAGATTAGCACTGAGGAGCTCCACCAGGGCAGGGGTTTATAGCCATCAACTCACTGGCATTTACAGGTTCAAAGGATGTTGCTTGACTCTAGGACCTGTAGCAACTTGAAGTTTGCCCCATGAATGTCTTGATTTACTGCCTGAACAGAAGATGGGGAACATTTTAGGAAGTAGAAATATATTATTCACACTATCCCCTAAAGTTGATACTTGTCTTGTGCATAAGTGTGCTTCTGGCACAGACTGTGATCTCTGCTCGTGGATGTTTGATTAAGTTGGTGTCTATTTATCATCCCTGGAGTATTTACAAATGCACACTTACTGGAGTGATAATAGTCTTTAACATTCGCCTGGACTCCTCAGCGCCCCACACCCCGTAGTGTTCCAGTCCTAGAACTTGGTTTCTCACTAAGGCCACTACTTTGTTTTCCAACATTCATTTCTCAGCACACACACGAGCAGTTCATGTCACACACACAGAAAGGACTGATGTAATTAATTAAACCAGCTGATGTGCCCCAAAAGTAAAACCAGACATTCACGAAAGCTGGTCACCAGGGGCCGTTCCAAACAATGTGCATTTCAAAGCAGTCCCAACTCTCTTCTTTCTACCGACTTGGTTCCACGAAAGGGAGGTGCTATTAAAACCTGATGTGATGTTGAGATCAGAGATTATAATACATTGGGGTTGGACTGATGGGAGCGTCCACGCCTTGAAAGCACACAACAACTTCCAGTGATATGTGTAAGCTTCGAGACACACAGAATTGCTATTTGAGGAGAACAAAATTAAACAAAGCTCCCGCAAGTTTGGATTGGATCTCCACATAAATTTGTATGTAAAAGTGAGAAGAAAGTAAAACAGTGCTCACTGATGGGTAAATGAGAAAAACTGGAAACCGAATAGCTATGAGTCGTGAGGAATTGAGCCATTATGAAGAAGTCTTCGTGAAGTTTGAATCATAGGCACACCGTTCCGCTGGCCCACTACCACAGAAGCAAACGTGCCAAGTGACGTCTGACAAGCTCACAGTCACCAGCAGCCAAAGTGGAGTCTTAGCCACTGAGTCTGGCTACCGAGTTTCCCAGGGCCCCAGCATTTACCAGCGTTTCTGGTTGCTGGAGCTCAGGATGTTTGCGTGTTTCCTGTGAGCCTTCTGTTTCTTGATTGGAGAGAAGTATCCAGGATCACATTTGATAGGTTTCTGGATGGGAGGCCAAGCTACTGTAAATCAGGTATTTCCAAAGTCGTGGAGGAAAACTGCCGCATGTGCAGTTATTTTCCCGTTGATCCAAATCAGAAACCTTCCAGAATTTGCAGACTTACACAGCTCACTCATTTTCTTGGTGAGTGGAACCACAGAGAAAAGCTGAAGAATCAGACTGGACTCACAATCCAAGTACTGGCTTTCATTTTCACTTCCTGGTAACTAAGCTATTGACTTCTCTCCAGCTCCCAGGCTGTGTGGAGCGAAGCTTCCGTCCCTGGAAGAAATCACTCTACCGGGCTTGGCTCTTAGTTTCAAAGCACTGGATGCTACAGTGGAGCTGTTCGAGAGATCAACTATTCCACCATAAACGCGGCCGAGTGCGTAACTCGGGAAGCTCACGAGGAAGTTTGGATAATTATTTTAGGTTGGCTGGTTGTACTACCTACGGACCTAGAACATTCCAAAGGGATGTTAGTCTATAGCATAGCCATCAAGTCGACATCGCTGCATGGGAGAGCAGGTGATAGAAGCGTCCCTACTCTTTTTCATGAGATGGGGTTTCTCAGACTGAAACGCTAGCTAAGGTAGTTGGAGGAATCACAAGGAGGCTTGCAACTGACCTGATGTCTCACTGACAGGGCTGTTTTGGAAGACTACTTTTTTGAGAGGGCGAACATTTTGGCACATTCCGTCTTCACAGCAAGAAATAACGTAGCAACTACTGGAAAACACTAAATTTGCTCCAGAAAATATCAACCCGTCTTCTGAACGTGTTTCAACATTGTCTGACACCTCTTCTCCATATTCCTCCTCAGCATGTGGAGAAGACAGTTTTTCAAGTACTTGATTTAAGTGGACTAATGGAATCTGGCGGTGGTCCAGAATGATGTAGAAATTGGTTATGTTTATTAAATGACTGCTGTACACCATGATGCCTTTGGGTTAAGTACGATTAGAGGTTAGAGACAGAATAGGTGATTTGCGTCTTAATGGCATTTCCTTCTCAGCTTTCTCTCCCATGCCCTTTTTATTTAGATAGCATTCCACAATCCAACTCCGCTAACCCGGAGCTCACTGTGGAACCTAGGCTGGCTGTACGGTTGCAGCCACCTTCCTGCCTCGGCCTTGAGAATGCCACTCACTGCACTGCTCCCTGCTCCGTTTTCCAACCCTGTACAGTTGTCTCTGTCATTCACTCCTGGGTTCTTTCCTTCACCCGCAACCTCCACTGTGAGAGGCTATCGGATGAATACAGTTGCCTTAGAAAACATACTCTTGAAATCAGTTGAATAAAGCAACTTGTCGTGGTCTGCAAAGCACCATTAGTAACCTCAGAGCCCTCTGAGTAGGGCAAAGGGGGCAGACAGAGGGATCTGGGCAGGCACGTCCAAGTTCAATGGCGCAAGCCATAGTCAGGCTTGCAGGCTCACGAGCTGCATTGTCTAGCCCAACTCCTGTGGCAGGGGTGATTTCTAGGGCTGCTTGTCAGATGCAGGACCCACTGGATCTCATTGAAGAAGAGTTCCATCTCTCCAGCACTGTGCTGCTACTTCGTCCTTTACCCACAAGGATTTTTCACTAATGCATGGTGAGAAAGGAAATGCCTTTCCCAGTCAGGACGTGAGCCATGCCACACTCCACACCTGTCCTGTAGTAGACATTAGTAATCTCTTCTTGAGTAAGGAGAGGGCTCTTGTCCAAAATTACAGAGACAGAAGAAACTGGATGACTCCACAGTAGAGTGTCTGTCAATGTTCTTTTTTTTCTGTGTGTGTGTTTTCTCTTGAAAACATTGTTACTTTCAAGATCCTGTGTATCTAAACATGTAAAGTTGATGGGAAGAGACTTGGGTGTGAACCTCAGGGGTTAGGGGTATTTTCGGCATCTGCACGGAGCTGTCCAATAGGTCTCAAGGCAGAAAAACCGGGCATCCACATGGCAGTCACTCAACAAGACGGGCCCGCCTCGTAAGCAGAAGGGGACTCCTCTGAGCTCAGTAAAATAAAGCAGGGTTGCTGGGAAAGGGAGTGGACTGGCATGGTCCACATGAATATTCAAGACCACAAGTCACAACTCCATGAATCAGAGGGTCTCCTATATTTGTATTTAGCATTGTGGAGCCTCGAGACAACTTGCCGTGATTAATTAATCCATGGTGCCCAGGCAGAAGGTGAAATAATTTGTGCACAGCCACAGAGTCCGTCATTCTCAGGCTCTGTGTTAGTGTCAGGGCGCTTCCCTACCCAGAGACTGAGAGAAGACAGAACCTGACTTTCCCTTTTGAGGCTGTGAGTCTAGTGATCTACCCGCCTCACCCCACAGTCCCTGACACTGTCAAAATGAGGCAGGTGGCTGCCAGCTGTCCTTACTTCATACCCTAATGACATCATCTGCAGTATCTCCAGTCTACGGAAATCCCACCTACTGACACACCCTGTTCCAACAGCTCTCAGTAGATCCTGTTCCTCTAACCCAAGCAGGGACACCCATGGGAGCCCTCCTGAGGCTTGGCTTCCTAGTGCAGGGTGGAGGAGGCTAAGTCTAGTTAGGATATTGTACTTGGCTGCTTGCCTCCGTTCTCCACCATCTCTAGTGAGGTTTTTCACTGAGGCTGTTTTCAGAAATGCCTTGATTGTCTTATCACAACAGCAGGAAGGAGGAGCTTCAAACACACGAGTTCCCATGATTCCTTCTTTAACTATTTAAAGGCTCCAACTCAGAACAAACAAAAAAAGGAACCATCTTTAGAAAGGAACCTTTTTTTTTTCCAAGCAGAATTTGTTCAACAGAGAATGATCTCTTATTTTGTTATAGAAACCATTGTGTGTAGTGACTGCCTTGATCTAGGCTGTGTTGCTTCCACTGTGTCTTCTCACTGAATGACTCCAGAGGAGACAGCAGACCACAGGTGGAAAGTGTCACTCTCGATTTATACTGTGCGACAAAATGTCGTTGCTGATAGAAACTGCAAATGCTAGTACATGTATCTGCTGGGCTGCACATCCAGCACCCACCCCTGCTTACCTGCACTGGTCCAGCACCCAAGTTGGTTGAGGAGAAGTTTTCTTTCTTTGGGTGGACACATTGTTCTGGCAGAAGAGGATAGGGACCAATGCATACAGGGATATAACTTGGCCATGCCCTCCTTGAAATTAATTGATTACACATTTCTGAATCTTCACAGAACACTGCAGATGGAGTCCCTATCCTGAGGATGTAGGTCTTCCTCACTGTCATCACTAATGAAGTTCCTCAAGCTCTCGTAGGACACTGGGAGTCAGAGGGCAGGTGTGGATGGACTGAGCATCTCTGGGCACCGCTCTTCTGTGGACTTTGCTGTCTATGATCACTTCTTACTGTTGGCACACTTGCTTCTCAACATGCCTCTGCACATCTCTTCTAACATGCTCGGGAGATACAGACTGATGACAGACTAGGCATTGTGGGACGGTGCTTCAGACCAGGAAGAGACATTTCAAGCTCAGCATTAGGAAGGTCAACAGCGCATCGTCTGGACAGATGTTTGGATGTGCATCCTTCTTGGGTTTTAGAGAATCCATACTGGGTTTCTCCTGTGTGCCTACTTTTGCCAGATAGCAAATACTGAAGTCAGGAAAGCCTGTTGGCTTATGCTCCAGGGAGGCATTGCTACGTTCCTGCTTTGCCATTTTTCACACCTAGCAGAAGCCCCCATCCCGCCCCAGACATTGGACTAAGCCGTCTCACTATTGGCTATTTCTTGCTCATTTCCACTTCTTCTAAGTTCCATAAACGTAGTTGAGCGGCCTTCGGTTCATTGAGCACCTGCATGAGGTAATCATTAGGCCCTAGGGAGATGGTGGATGACAGGACAAGTGCTCCCTTTGAGTGGACACTTACAGAGAACACTGGATGTAACACAGTTTCAAAGTGTCAGGCAGCTGCTCTCATCCTGAAGGGTGGGCACACTCACGCTTTGAGCAGCAGCATGGTGCCCTGGAATATGTCCTTTACTCTAGTACACTGGGCACCACAGTGGAGTCAGATGACTGTCTTTTAAAGGTAAAAACTATACTTGACAGTCAAGTCAAAGAAGAGTCCAACGTGGTCACTTGGCAGCCATACCTTAGCTAGCGCTTCCCTGTGCTGTCCATCCAGCAAGTTTCTTAAAGCTTACTCTATGCTGATAATAACTTAGCCAGATTGTCAAATGATTCGTTATACTTTATACTGTAGTAGAGATACATTTATAAGATATTATAAGATATACTTATATTCTGGTAAAGATAATTTATTCTTCCCACAGATGAAGCATCTTTCATGTTCACAACTTATCACAGGTCCCTGGCACAGATAATCAACTGTATGTCTTCAACTCAATATAAGGAATGCTCTGCCTCCCCCTGCCCCCTGTAGGATACCAGAGAAAGCCAAAGCTGAAGTTCACATTAGAGTCTCCCGAAGTCGGTGGCAATTTCTCCTGACAAAGTAGATCCTTTTCACTTTAGTATGCTCTTTTGTAAAGGGTTACCAGAGCAAGCATTCAAATGCAGATGTTAAAAGTGCACAAATGAATTTAACACACAAAGAAGCAAAGAGGAGACACACCTTGGCCTAATTTTCAACCTTGTCATTGGCTCTGTTCACTATATAGTTCAACGAAGTGCTAGTTTCAGACTTCCTTACTCGTCTGCATGAACAATTCAGGGAAAACACACAGAAACAGTGACTGTCCTTGACGTGACAATCTGCTGAATTATGGTGAAGTGCTGCTTCTGATGAACCCTTTAACTGAATCATGAACAACAACTTCCAGGGGAAATGCACCCAAAATAAATGAGAGATAATGACAGGAGGAAGCTTCAAGAGTATGCTGATTTTTACCATTTAAGACAGGATTTTGACAAAAATAAGCAGGGAAGCTTGATTAGCCCACAGAACAGTGCATAAACACACACACACACACACACACACACACACACACACACACACACACACACACACACACAGACATTCAAAATTTTAAAGAGATAAGGACTGACTTAGGGGGAAGCATTCTCCCATTGGACAGAAATTGGAAAACGTAATTTTTCTAGGTTGAAAGCGTAGAGGAGAGGGAGGTGAGAATTGCTTTTTTTGTTCCTGGAAATTAATCTGACCACATATCACTGTTTTGTCTGACCCAGGAGCAAGGCCACAGAACACAAAGCAGAACCAGGCAGAGTTCCCTGAGGGACTTCCCGTGCTTCCTATAATGGTGACACCTATTTTCCTCCATATTTGGACCTCTTTCCATTTCTGTTCCTGTTTGCTGAAGAAAACACATTTTGAAGATAACCTAGATGCGTTGTAAATGACATAGCACCAACTGTTGATGGCCTAACCTGTCATTTATATCGTCCCCATTCACGACACAAACGCAGTTTCAGTTAGTGGTTACAGGCCCAGTTTTCGGTGGCATTTCTCAGTTTCCCTAGGAGTGATAGCTTGCATGCCTGAGTGCTTTCCAGTGAGGTATAGTGAAGGAAGGTTGGATTGGGATTACTGGTTCTGTGAGAGCATAGTGGCTGTTTGGCAAGGACCACAGTTTTAGCGTTGGCAGCCATCTTGGGTCCAAGCGCTGTCACAGGTGGACTGTGATGATGTAGACAGAGAGAAAGGAGGCCTGGCTCCACAGCGACTACTGTTCCAAACTTTGCTTTCAGTGTCCTATGTTAGACTCCTGCCTCCTATCTGTAGGCCCTATTTTGATCTCTTTTATGTGCAGTCAAAATCTCAATGACATTTCTTAACTAAAAGATGTTTTTCTTTCCCTCACTTAACAACTGTTATAGTTCTAAAATGTTAGGAAAACATTTGTTTTTTAAATCCAAACAGAGGCATTTGGTTTATATTTGGAATAGGACAAACAACAGCCTGTGTTTAGTGAGAGATTTGGAGAAATAACGAATTGGATCCCCACATTGGTTCAGCAGTTAAGAGCAATGGCTCCTCTTCCAGAGGGTCCTGGGTTCAATTTTCAGTACCCACACCAGAGCTCACAATCATGCAATCCTAGTTCCAGGAGATCTAACATGCTTTTCTGGCCTCTGCGGGCACCAGGCATGTATGTGGTACACACACATATATGTAGACAAAATACCAAAACAAAAAATGAAATAAATGTATAGAGAAATGCAGGATAATGTGTAATTACAACTTAGGGACCAGCCGGATCTGAACCTCTCTTTTCATATGATAAGTTCTCAACTACCTTTAACTAACGTTTAAGGTTGTTTAAGGTTTCTCCATCAGTCAAAGAATGTTAGCCATCATTCATGAACCATGGGAATGAAAAGCAAAAATGGACTCCTTATAACCCCAGATTCAAGGGAACTTTTATCCTAGTCTACCATGACAGAACAATAGGCTCAGGCAGGGTCAACTCTTCTCGAGTTTTCCTTCCAGGGGTGATGGTCATGGTCTACAGCCAAAGATAGGAAAACTCTATCCACATGAGGATTCTGAAAAATATCAGCATTTCCAGAAAACACTGATACCATTGTTTTACCTATTGTTGAGCAGGAAGACAGTAACACCAACAACTCCTACTCATGAATTTTGATACATTTTCTTTTTTTTTATTTTCTTGCCTTATATTTTTACTGGTTGGAAAAACTTATCAGGACTCACAAGGTTGAGGCAGGAGGACTGTAAGTTCTAGGCCAACATGCATTACAGAGTAAGGGCCTGTCTCAAATAAAAACAAATAATAATAATAAATAAAATATTTAAAATGTATCATTCCTATCTGTGGGTATTTTTTGTTTTCCCTTTTGACTATTGTAAATCTTATTTAATTTTCAGTTGCAAATAGGAACACTGCCTTTGCTTAAATTGCATTTTTAAAAATTTAATCTCAAGGAGGGGCATCAAAATTTCTATGCTCTATAGAAATTTAAAAAAGAATTTGTTTTGCATGTCTCTATTTTGCCTTCAACTAAGATTTTATAAACTCAAATGAATATGTAGTTGGCATTCTATTCTTAGACCTGTGAAACAAAATCCATTGTCACTTACTAAAATCTAAAGTAATCATTGATAAGCTAGAAAAATTTAGAAGAAAAAAACATATGAATCCACAAGCCAAAATAGCTCATTTAATTGGATTTATGTTTAACCGCTGTGAAATTAAAGTCATTTGGTAATTCTACCTCGTCTAGACTATGTTTCTCAAACCATTTCATATGGTGTTACAGAAAAGAATGATAGTGGTGACACAAGTCCTTGGGCTATGCAGACATGACTACCAATGGCCATTGTACCCATACGAAGTCCTCCAGAGAGGCAGAGAAGGGACAGATCTTGACCCACCTGTGATGTGTGTATGGCTTGACACACTTCCACCTATTTAAAGTTCACCGTCAGTAGAGCACCTGCTGGGATGCTATGGTCCAGAATCAGATGGGCCGTATTGACTTTTAAGTACTCTGACAATTAATGTGCAAATATAAGACTAAGGTATTAGAGGTAGATTTTCTTCAAGGCCTTAATTGTTCTATTTTCTTTTTCTTTCTGGTGCTAGACATATAACATAGGGCTTTCAGATAAGACAAATAATCTGCCACTAAGCTACATCTTCACTCAGACAGTGTGTTTTTTCTCAATAAAACAGAAATATTCTGACTGGGCAACACCAAGGATCAACAGGTTGATCACTGAAATCTCTGCCTCATAGAACCAAAGACCAAGAGAAAAAGCTGGAGTAAAAGCTAGAAGAGACTAAATATAGTTTTCCTGCCTCATTTTAGAACTGAACCCTTGAGGCCTTGAGTAGAACCATGTAAATACTAAGGGCATTGCCAGCCCCTTGCCTGGGACCTTACCCAGAATGCATGGTGTGATGACAATGGTGATATGTATCACACATAATTCAGAGCAATGTCCTTCCACGCTTATTTCTTTACTGCATTTTATTTTTCACTAATGCCTGCTCTGTCTCCAACTGAGAAACTTCGCCAAATAAACAAAGTGCATTTCTCCTGTGAAGAAATGTAGCACACAGAACTTAACTTTGAGACGCCCTTTTCAACCTTCTCTGGTATGTATAGAACCTTTGACCTCTACAAGTAGAGGCTTCGGGAGGGAGACAGGACATAAATGAACTAGGAGGGAGAGAGGAAGGCTTTGCCTGCGGGTCTCAGCTGAGGAGAAATGGTGTCCACAGCCGTGTCCAGCCCTGGGTGCCTCAGCCCTAGAAGAAGGGATGCTTCCTCCTCAGGCTCTCTCTACTTCCGACATCTCTCCTCTACAAACTGGTGGGCCCAAAGCTTTAATCACAAAGTATTCTGTTTCTTTGCTTTTACATTTAATTAAAAAAGTAAAGGTCAGAGCTGATGGGATGTCTCAGAGAATAGAAGCCCTCGCTATGCAAACCTGACAACTCAAGTTTGATCCCCAGAACCCACAAAAGTAGAATAAACTTGTTCTATACATAGGTGGCACCACACACACACACACACACACACACACACACACACACACACACACACACCATACCACACACAAATTTTAAAATAAAACCCCCTTAAAAGTAGGTACTCTCATGTACAATTCTGACATCATTACTGATATCCGCACACACATCCTCACCATTCTTGTATATTTAATCAAATAGCTTGTTCTTCTTAACAAATAATTTGAAGCAAATTCGTTCATTACTCTCTCGAAGGCATTCTTTGTAAGTTTGCCTCCCTGGGAGAACTTCGGAGTTTTGTTTTCAAATACATGTTTGGTGATAGGTACCCTTGCTTTACTGAGGCAACTGTTAAAATGTTATCTTCCCTTTCTACATTCTTTTTCTTCCTTCCTTCCTGTGTGTGACACAGTCACTATAGCTGATTGAAAAAATTACCTCACTAAGGCCAAGTCTGTATTTCCATTTTCTCATGAGAGAAGTAATAGCCAGTCTTGGATCAGTGTGCTAACATAATCTAGTGTTACAGAAGGGAAAAACACTTCTGTTACTTGTAGTGCTTTGGTTTCTCTGGGGAGGAGATAGATCTAGTCATCTATCCTGCTTTTCAATGGAAATGTCAGGTCATTCTTCCCTGAGACTAGCTTAGCTCTCCTCCCATGGATCGATGGTGAATTTTACCTTTCTACTTGCACGTACATAGATGACAGATGTTGACATTGACAAAGCCAGTAAAAATGTACAAACCTGCAACCTTTCTCATTTCTTCCCTACTGACTCTACCCCTCCCAACATCCTGCTCAATTGGTCTCTGTTTCTCTTTTCCAGAGACACATACTTACTTGCTTCTTCCTTTCACCCTCCCATGAAATCTTTAGTGGTGTCATGTAGGAAAGGTTAAATGTTTACGTGAGTCAACACACAATTTCAGTCCCTACTAATCTGGCTAAATTCAGAGGGACCATGCTGAGCATGATGACACAAATATTTCATCCCAGAATTCAGGAGGCAGTTGCAGGCAGAGCTCTGTGAATCTAAGACTAGCAAAGTCCTCATAGTGAGTGAGACCGTGTCTCAAATCAAACGGACAATCAGACAGACTGATAGGCAGACAAGCACGTGACTCTTAGGAAGGTGTCGGTATATGCCTAGTGTCAGTTTAGGCCTTACGTGTCTCCCACAGGCGTTGGAACTTTGATCACTAGCTGTCATGCTCTGGGAAGTTATGGAATCTATGGTGAGAGGATGGTAGGTCACTGGAGCCGTGACCTCTGAATCGAGTTGGGATCCCAACCCTTTACTTTCTGCTGCCAAGAGGCGAACACTCCTTTTTCAACACAGTCTTGCCCTGACAAACTGTGGCCACGCATGTCCCATGCAGTAGGCAGATCATGAACCCAAACCTCTGAAATCAGGAGACTAAGGATCTTTCTTCCCGAAGGCTCCGGGTGCGCTCAGAGGGAGGAACTCAGCACGGGAGAGTACCTGGCTTCAATCCACAGCCTTAAAAAACAGGCAAAGAAAACAAATAATATTTCATTCATCCAGGCACTAAGGCACTCTTCCATGCTGACGTAACCGTGTTTTTCTCTGCTCAAACTCCAATGCCTTCTCACCTTTGGCTCTCGTGTTAAAACACTTATGGTTGGAAGAATTTCCTGATATTTGGCCAACGAATTTCACCTCCACTAAAATGATGGGTTCTTTATGGTGTGCCAAGAAAGTTTAGACTTCAGTAAACGTTCCTTTAACTTCTTTCTGTCTCTTAAGTATCTATCTCAATTCCGTAGAAACTCTGTGTTCCTTCTCTGGACTCTTGGGACTGCCTGTGCAGTCCTCCGCCAATGGACAACCTGTTCCTCTCTGAAGGTCACTTGGAATCTGGAAGCAAGCTTCGTGAACTCTACTGCAATAAAACCCTGGCCTAGGTGGCGATATACCATCTTTTAGGGTTAGTTCCTTGTCCTAATTGTAATGTGTTTTGAAAAGTAAGTTGACTGCTCAGAGAGGGTAGGACTCAGCAAGAGAGCACTCGCTCAGCATGCGCATGGTCCGGTACCAGCATCACAAGGAACAAAATGAATTGACTACGTCAGCCTTTCATGCTTGTCGGTTTTTAAGCTCCTGAAGACAAGATCTTTTCTTATTTGCATATCATTGTAGGCTGTGAGAAGATTGGGACATTTAAATACTTTTTCAAATAGCATGAGACCTTTCATCTTTAGAAGTCTTTTTCTTTTCTCACTGAGCCTCAAATTCAAGACGATTGCATTCAGTAGAAAGAGAAAGAAAGAAAGAAAGAAAGAAAGAAAGAAAGAAAGAAAGAAAGGAGAGAAAATGAGCAAGTCGAATTTTATTATCAATCATACTGAAAGCCATTTCTTAGCTTTTAAACTGTCATCTCCCTGAGCAATTGCTAAGGCATTTAATTCAGAAGCAGTCTCTCGGCCTTCCAGAATGTAGGGTGTCAGCTGAGGTGCCGGGGCAGAAGGAGGACCTCACTTCCATTGTCGTCTTTCCAAAGCCAGCCCGGATGTCGTGAGGTATCCAGCTGCAGGGCTAAAGCTGGCTGCTGCTGTTTTGGAGACAAATTCAAGCTCACAGAGAAACAGGTTTGTTCTTCTGGTCTCATGCTCTATCTCTTGTTTCCAAGCTCCTCTCCAAAGACACACGCCTCAGCGTCCCAACCTTCCCTCCTAGACGGGTACTTGCAGAGCTCATGCAACACCCTGTGTCGAGCTCGGGTGGACTCTTGAGCGAGACATCTTTGGATTGGGGTTCTGGCCTGAGTGTATTAGCAGCCTGAAGCTAGAATTCTTTAACCTTTAGAGTCATGGAGAGCACTAGTTCACAAACCTGCTGGAGGGTTTTGTTGCCTGACATCCTGTTAGAAGATGAACGAGAAGCATAGGCCTTTGCCAACAGTTGGAGGGTTAAAAGAAGAGAGAAAGCAAGGGGAAACCATACAAGAGCAAGCTGAACAGGCATTTACAGAAGAAGAAGAAGAAGAAGAAGAAGAAGAAGAAGAAGAAGAAGAAGAAGAAGAAGAAGAAGAAGAGGAGGAGGAGGAGGAGGAGGAGGAGGAGGAGGAGGAGGAGGAGGAGGAGGAGGAGGAGGAGGAGGAGGAGGAGGAGGAGGAGGAGGAGGAAAGAGGAGGCTGAGAAATAACTCAGTAAGTGCTTCAAGAGCATCCCATTCAAGTTTGAGGACTTAAATTCAACCCCAAACACCCGTATGCTGAGCATACTAGTGGCACATGCTTTAATCCCAGCATTTGGGAGGCAGAGGTATCAGATATCTGAGGTCAAGGTCAGCCTGGTCTGCAGAACAAGTTCCAGGACAGCCAGGACTACACACAGAAATCCTGTGTTTGGAGAGGGAGAGAGGGGAGGGAGAGGAGAGAGAGAGAGAGAGAGAGAGAGAGAGAGAGAGAGAGAGAGAGAGAGAGAGAGAGAGAGAGAGAGATTATGTTACCTTTAACATCAAGGGTTAGATTCACCTCAAGGTAGAAGCTTCTGGAATGACTCACTCTTGAAGTACCCCTCTGACGCCCACATTCATCCCGAGAGAGGGAAAGGCTGGGTATTTGTATCTCCATTTAACAGGGATTCCCAGAAGGTGTATAGGGAATCACACATAGCTAATGACACTTTCTGTCAATAGTGCTTCATTCCATAGGCTCCTAGGATGATGCCATTAAGAGAAGCCTTTGATGCATGTAGCTATGGATACCCTGGGGATAAGAAGCAGCTTTCAGCTAGGGTATTAACTAACATTCATTCAACAAACCTCTCAGAAGCCTTACTGTGTGTGCCAAAGGTTGTGAGGAACGCACAGACATCAAGTGTCTGCACCTGCTTTGGGAGCTAATAGCCTTCCTTTCTCCAGAGAAACAGAGAAGATGAGCTTGAGACGTATGTTCATCCCCTCCTTTCTCAAGTGCTCTTAAAGACGGGCACAGGGCAGTATGAAGCACAGCCTCTAATGACAAAACCTGATGTGACCTGGCACAGAGCATTAACTGACTGTAGGACTGTTTCCTCCATGTTTTACCCAGAGGAACTAAAGGTCTTTTCTTCCCAAGGTGACACACTGGGTAAGTAGGTGCAGGACTAGCCCGGCAGTTCAGACAGTCACATGCTGGGCCCCTCCCCAAGAAGCCTCCCAACATCCCTGGAGTACCAGGCTGGGTAGGAGGGGCTTTCCACCATCACACCAGGGTTTCCAGCCCCGCCTTCTCTGTGTTGTTTCTGTGGCTTGTGAGTCTGGCATTCTGGTTTAAATGTGTTTTGCTTTACGAAGAGAAGTTGGTGAATGGTGAATGGACTCCTAGAAAAACATCTGTGGAAGTCTATGTTTTGTAGCTCCGTCCTGTGTTTAAAAAAATGTTTTAGAGGCAGAATCTCAGTGTAGAGGCCAGGTTGGCCACACACACACACACACACACACACACACACACACACACACACACACACACACACACACACGGAGACTGTACCATATAGGAAATAGGTACAGTGAGTCCTTAACTGGTGACACGCTGTGTACAAAACACATGGGCACTGATGCTAGGAGGGTTTAGATGTTATGAGACATGGATGTTAAGCTAGTCAATGTTTTTAGTAAGAAGGAATGGTTAGGAGGAGCTGGTAGTGAGAGCAGGGACCTGCTGTCACGGGATGAGAGCAGTTCCCTGGCAGCTGCATGTGTGTCTTAGTATCTGTTCCCCTTTGGCTTTTCAGTTAGAATCCTCATCATATCTAAGCCAACCAGCTATTTCTGCTGTATGTGTATTTCTATTGTGTTTGTAGGACTATGAGGCTAGCACCTTAGAGATGATAATGCAGGAGCGGAAAATGCTAGCATCTGCCTTTTGCCTGTGCATTGGTCATACTCCTTTGTAGCTGTTGCTGATTTTTATTTACTTACTTTTGTTTGTGGTAGGAGGGCATGCATGTAGCTATGTTGCCCAAGCTGGCTCTCCAGGGATGTGTGCCCCTTACCTGGCTTTCAGATTTTGTTTTGTGAGGACCATTTGTTTCCTTTTGGTATTCAATGTTCTTGAAATCCCCACGTCTCTCCCCCACTCCCACTTCATATTGAAACATGACTCGGAGTAAATTTGCCTCTTATTTCCCAGCAGAAGTGACAGCTTCAAAGGCTGATAAATGCCCACAGCTGGATCACTCCGGACCAGTGAGATTTACTCCCGAGGCTTTGGTGTCTGTGTGGTGGAGCACGCCGATTCTCTCTTCTCGATTGATCTAAAGCTGGGAGGAAGTGGGACTGGAGATGCAGTAGCCACAGGTAAACACAGGAACATAGACTTGGGGCTTCCCGTGGCTACCATCCAGGAGCTTCAGAGAACACAGAGCAGGTGCCTTTGCCGAGCTCCAGCACGGGCCCTAAGGGCAGTACGTCCCATTCCTTGGTATTTTCACCGCTAAACCCAAACATGGGTTCTCTGTGGCCTAGGGTGATTCGGACTGAAATTTTTTTTCATCCAAATAAATTCTAAATATATATTATTCACTTATTTCTACATAGCAATGGACTATATTGGCCACATTAATTTAGTTTTAATTTTTGTTCTGTGGTTGAAGGGAGCTGTGTATTTCTAATCTTCATGCCCTTCGAATGAATGATTTAAAAATTCTCACTCGTGTAACTATGGACTGATGACTTTTCTTAGGGCTATTTTAAAATGCAATTCTTTTAAAAAATATGTAACATGTAATATGTAATATGATTTTATCAACGTAACAGGCCTGAGAAATATGTGGTCTAATGAACTTTGCAAATTGCCTCGGTATGCTACTCTCTTGACTCATTTTCTTAAGCCTCAGGTGGATGGGGAAATGCAGCTACACACAAGTCACTCGTTTGTCAAGGAGGTGCATTTTATGACACATAGAAGATCAAAGAACTCCATCAGTATTTCTTCTGAATTGGTAAGAAACTGGGGAAAGGAACAGGATATAACATCCCTGCCTTCCTTGGAAGAAATACTAGATATTATAAAACTGTATGCCGGGTTAGGTCTCCAGAGACACATCCCCATTCTTGTTGGCATCTTCAAGTGGACCAAGATGCATTTCTTTTTACACACACACACACACACACACACACACACACACACATTTCTTGAAGATGAAGCTAATCAAGATCATCCAGAAAAAGAAACCTTGCCTCAGAACCATTTAACACTTTTAAAAGACTATCTCAAACAGTGGTTTGACTCTAAAGACATTTAAACACATCACTTAAATGTTCCCGAATTTTCCTGGTTTCGTCTGGTCTTTAGAGATTGTCTGTTTCATTAGCAGCTGCTTCCTGCCAGAATCGCAAGCAAGCAGACCTCAGAGCTCAGTAACAACTGGTGATGTATAGTGGAAGTGCTTGGCCTCCACGTGAACTTCCGTCACGAAAGACTCAGTAATGGCACCAACACACATTTCCCCAACCCATTACCACGCCCGCCTCATTCTCCTCCAGGCCAGGGTTTCTGTCGTTATTCTAACCGCTTGGAATAAAAGTCCTTCAAACCACACAAAATGGTTGACTTTGAAAACCACTCTTGCAAATACTTTCTCTGAGCCTGTTGTTTGCCTTTAAACCTTTTGTTTTCTTTTATTGTTTCTTTGTTTCTTTCTTTTCCTTCCTTCCTTCCTTCCTTCCTTCCTTCCTTCCTTCCTTCCTTCCTTCCTTCCTTCCTTTTGTGGGAGTGGAGGTTGTGTCTGTCCCTAAGAAACCTTTAATTTTAATGTTACAGTAGAGACAAACTGAAGAAATAAATAAACACATTCTTTCCAACTTGTTCGATTTTGGAAAGAGTAACCCAAATGTCTTAGGAGCTGGACACTACCATTCTGCATTTGTCTACAGCCTCTGGCCAGGCTAGGACTGAGGGTCCAGAGACCAATATTTCAAGAGTTTTTGTAAACAATGGTACACACAGAAGACTGGAGTGTGGAAAATAAGGGGCGAGCAAATGTTCTTAATCACTCCAACCTAGGTTCTAATTCATAACCATGTTATTACTATTAGATCCTGAGTCATCAGTTTGCATCTGTGGCCAAGCCAGCTCAGGCAGTCAACAGGTCCTCCAGGGCAGGAGTGAGGATTGAAAAGAAAAAAGACGGTTAGACAAACCATAACCTGACTCTAGCCATTTCTGAGGTAGAAGCTGATGTTTTATTTTCCAATCTGCTTTTATACCACTTTAATTGCATGCAGAATGATAGGATCAGTTTTGAGTTGAGAAAGAAGCAAGGTGATAAACCAAATCCTGTAGACACCTTTCTAGGGGCTGGTCAGGATGAGCAAGACAAAAGGACTGCCACACATGCTTCCCCCGAGCCTGCTCTGAGCTTTGCATTAAATACAAATGTTCTTAATCAGGGCCCATTTCCTGAGCCCAAGGCCCGAAGCCAGATTTCTGCCCTGGGCTTCTTTCTTTTGTGCTGGTAATGTCAAATTCCTACCAAGTGTCTAGAAGTGAAGCAAGTGTCCCCAAAACGCTCTCTACACATCTGTAAATTTTATATACATTCAAAGCTATTCTAATTAGAAATAAACTTAGGGTGGTCAAAGGGCAAAGGTGTGGTTAGCTGTTTGGATTTGCTTCCCTTCCATCTGTTGACTGATTTGTGGTGCTGGGGATTGAACCTAAGGTCTTACATATACTAGTCAAGAGCCTTACCACTAAGTCATATTCTTAGACTGTATTAGTTTGCTTTTATACTCCCTTTTCTTTGCTCTCCCTCTCTCTCTCCCTCTGAGGGAGAATGCATCTAAGGCTCACTCTGTGCATTGTCTTCTTTTAGAGAGAGCTGGAGACATCTGTTCCTTCTGGTTTTAAGAGCAAATTTTCCCAAGAGTTAATAGAAGCAGAGAGGAATTTGTTGTTTTAGGAGGGGCCACTGACCTATTCTTTGCAATGCTAATGGAGCTATTGTTTGCCTGTCACTGACCAGAATGCTAATACACATGACTGTCCTAAAGAATTGAAGAATTTTCCCCTCAAAATATTGAAAATTCTTTTAAGACCCAGGAAAGATTAAACTTTTTGCATGTGCCTATTTGTTTAGAAGCAAGTATCTAAGAGATGCTCACACAACGTATAAACATGTCTCATTGAAGTGATATAAAGTATGCGGTTATATGAAAGACTTTGAGGGTAATCCCTAATTGAAAGGAGAGGACGGAGAGATGGCTCAGAGGTTAAGGGCTCTGGATGCTCTTGCAGAGGACCTGTATTTGATTCCCAGCACAGTGGCCCACGGCCATCTGTAATTACTATTCTGTGAGATCTGATGCCCTCTTCTGACCTCCACAGGGACCAGACATACATGGAGGACAGACATAGTGCGTGCAAAACACTCATACACTAAAAATAAACAAAAGACATGCAATTAAAAGTAAAAATAAAAGAAAATGCAAATTTAATGGAAAACTGACTGTAACGGGGTTGGTCCTCAGTGTTTTCGACTCAGAGAAATGCGTTCTTTTTTCTTATACTAGCCTCACCCTCTGTCCCTGGAATCTCATCAAAGCTGTGAGTGAACCAATCAAAGCCATCAGCTAGAGCCTGACACTTCTGGAGAACACTTCTGGCAAGGATGTGAACTCTCTCTCAACTGGCCCCAGTGATTTAAGGGTGGCAATGCATTTAATCAGCTTAGAACAGCCTCTCTTTCCTGTTATGGTGCCCAGCTATGGAACCATTACATAAACAGAAGTGAAGAGGGAAATGGTCTAAGTGGCAATTATGAGAAAGACAAAGAGAGAGGGTTGTGATTATAATGGGTGCACATTTGTAAAGCGATTCCAAGACAAAAACAAAAAGCACAAATATTCGTCTATGATCAAATGAGAATGTAGCCATGATGTCCCTGTGCAGGTCTCTTTGATTCAGCACAGCACCAACTTCTCAGTTCCCACTTTAATCACTGCAATCTGAAGTAGAGGATGCACGTGTAGTCGCAGAGATGGATGTTTGGGGGAGAGCAATAAGCACGATATGGTTTAACTAAATTTCCGTCTTCTAAGTCACAAGCACTAGCTTATGTGCTCACAGAGGGGTTGAGCAGAAATGGCCCTGCTGACTCCCGGGCAAAGGTTCAAGCTGTCAAACAGAGCACTTGGCTTCTTGATTCATCGAGAGCAACTGGAAACGGCATTGGATAGTTCTTGTGTGTGAGATTACCGGCAAAAAGTGATGGCGGGACAGACATTACCATACACTGATAAGCAAGTTTAAAGTTTCTGGAGATTTCCGTTTTGTCATTGACAAGACTGAGCCTTGGGGCTGGAGAACTGCCTCAGTGGGTAACACGTAAGCACCTGTTCTTGGAGACGACCTGGGTTTGGTTCCTCAGCACACACATGACAGCTCACGACCGTTCATAACTCTAGTGCCTGGGGGTCTAATGCTCTTATCTGTCCTCTATGGACACCAGGCATGCACATGGTAGACATACAGACACACAGACACAGACACACATACAGACACACAGATACACACACACACAGACACACAGACACACACACAGACACAATACAGACACACAGATACACACAGACACACAAAGATACACACACACACACACACACACACCATGATTGTGCACAGGAAAAACACTCATACATGTAAAATAAATCTAAGAACGTTTTAGATAATTTTAAATAGAATAGAAGGGACCGTCTATTGTGAATTAGATTTTGTGCAGATAATGTGCTCATCAATATGTATTTGAGAAGTATTTATCAAATAAACGAATATGGTGACAGTGTCTGCATAACACCTACAGGCTGACCTGCCGTTCAACACCACAGTCACAGAAGAGCAAGTGGACAACTGAATCTGGGAATCTATCACAGTTTTTCAGCTAGAGCTTCCTTGGGACAGACACTGATGCCCACAGCCAGTGACCACTGTTACTGAATATAATATAGCAGACGTTTCATCTCTCTTGAGCTTGTACCAAAGCAGAGCTATCATTCCAACTCATGAAATAAAACCACTGGTAAACTGAAGGTACCGTAGGCAGCCCCCAGTGTGGTTCCCAGGGACCAATACCTCCATGTTTCTATAGCCTTGCAGAGTATCATCGGATACAGACAATGGCTGTACTGTGGAAGACGTGATACAACTTAGTTTTGGAAGGGAAGTCCTAACAAACTTTATGGTCTGTCTTATTCTCTTGGGTCATCCACTCTGGAGGACATGCTGCCATGAGGAGACCAAGTGACCCAGTGGAGAAGTTATACAGCAAGGAAATGAGGCATCCTATGAACAGCTCTTGGAGTGATCCATTTTGGGGGTTCTGGATTTCTGCTTCTTTGAGATAGGGTCTTGTTATGTAGGCCAGGCCAGCCTCAAACTTGAAATCTCCTGACTTAGACTGAGATGACAACCGTATGCCATCAAGCCCAGCTTGGGGTAAATGACCTTAGAGGGTCCTCCTGCTCAGCCAACCCTCTAACACTGCTCTACACCTTGGACTATATTCTCAAAGATTCTGAACTAGAACCATCTATTTATGAGCAAGTCACAATCTTTTGACTTTGTAAGTTTTTGGGCAACCTTTGTAAGGGGTGCCAGATGATCAGTGTTTATTGCTATCTTAGGACACTTAGTGGTTATGTAGATCATACAATAAACCTTTGACAAACATCAATCTCATGCGTGCAAAGAAACTTCTTAATGGTTCTCTCAGAAGAAAGAAGCTCCATGCTTCTCTTCTTACATTAGCAAGGTGCATGGTGTTTTGTTGATCCACAGGATTTGGGAGGCTGGGCCACTTGCTAGCAGCTGTGAGACTTTGGATGAGTTAACCTTTCTGAATCCCAGTTTCATTATTAGTAAGTTAGGTGATAGTGCCTAGCTCCTGGGATTTTTGAGTTCTAAATGACCAGCATATGCAAAGTGTTAGGTGTCCCGCTGGCTCATGGGATGTCCCAGCTGAGTATTATTTTTATTCTTTATTTTGACAGCCTCAACCATTTTAACATTTTGGTTTCTGTGTGTTTTGAAGATCTCTGAATGCATGTCCCCTTCATCTAACAACTCACCCATCGTCCAGCTTGACTCTGAAACTTGAAACAGACAAGAAGGCACTAGTTGGGTAACTTGTGGTTCCTCAGCTGTCTTACTATTTCTGTTTCTCCAGCTGTGATTATGTCACACCGGGGTGAAGAGCTCAGAAGCCACCCACTGATGGCCTCCCTTCCTTCCCATGACTGCACACCACCCTGCTTTGTCTGAGTCACATGACTAGCTTAGTCTTTACTCTATGAGTTATATCCCCAAAGTTGGTTGTTTGTTTTTTTAAGTCAAATTTTGTATCATCAGATATTCTGGTTGTCTTCTCAGAGCTTACAAGTCTAGGATTAAGAAAAATTTACTTCTGTGGCAGTAAATCGAGAGTCATTCCAGCTGAAAAGCTTAGTACTGAGATTTTAGGAATTTGGCCTTCATTTCCCTTGTGAGAGAAAAAAAAATCAGAATCCACTCACTATCTCTCATTTCCATCCCTATGTGGTCAGAGGAGGGACTGTCCCATGTCACAGGGATGGCTGAGCTAGGGGGAGGGGTAGTCTTAGCACACTTACACCCACTTTGTTCTGTCTGGTGAGCAAAACCAGAATCAAACAGCTGGTGGTTTTGTCAAAAAAACTCCCTGAAAAATTCTGAACTCTGCACTTCTAAGGTCAGGAGGCAGTGTACTATAAAGGTCATGTAGGGGCAGAGGTCAAGAGGGTTGAAAAGGATTAGAGAATGGCAGAGGCTGCAGGCATAAAGGAGTTGCTGGGAAAGCAAGAAACGGGCCAGATACAACACACTTAAAATTCTTAGCCTTAAAATAAAATCCTTGAAAAGATAGATTTCCTTCAGTTTGAGGCAAGGTACTGAGGAAAGTGTAGGAGAAAATTTTAATGTCCCAGCAAGTTACCTATCACCACATCGTTTTCTGCTTTGTCCTTCCTCTGGGGAAACTTGTTAATTAACCAGCTTATTTCTTTGTTTCCTTATTATTGCTGTGCTTTGGAGAGAACCCAGAGCCCTTCATATGCAAAGCAAGTGCCCTTCCACCAAGTAACATTCATAATCCAGGATTTTGTTATTTAAGCATCATTTCCTCTGAAATTCTAAAGGAAAAAGGAATCTAAAGTGTATGTATACATGTGAACACACACACACACACACTGCCACACGTGTGCTCACACACAGAAATCACACAGCACAATCCTCATTTATTGTTAAACCTGTAATGTAGTATAAATGATGGCTGCTTAATTTCCACTGACTCTGTCTGTCAGTCTGTCTGTGTATGTGTCCATCTTTCCACATAATCTTTATTTACTATAAAGCACCATGGGGAGAAATGCTGGCTGTGAAGACAGCTGCAGCCCTGGGTTCTGCAGAAGTGATATTTGAAGGAAATTAAAGCTCACGCCTGCTTAGCCCCTAAGCTGCCCAGAAGTCCCTGCTGACTCCATCACACGGGCCAGCCTGTGTGTTTGAGTATAGAGGTGGAATTTCATCCCCTTTGCAGAATCTTGGTACTTGCTGACCTCTGCATCTTCCCTCTGGCTGCACTGGACACTTGTCTTATCCATTTCACTTGTCTCTCAATGACACGAGAGGGTAAGAGTTTTGTTGTATTCTTTTGGTTTCTGCCTGAAGGCTTTTGATGGGACAATCACTTAGCTAGAATTTTTGTTTTCCTATTGTAATATTCTCTTTGCAATTTTTTAGACACAATTACATGATGATAACACAATGACAAAGCTCAAAAGTCAAGCTCTGTACTTTGGGGTTTACAATGCCTATGCTGAAGCAACCTCAATAAAGAAGACAGCTGTCAGCAAACATGAGGGGGAGGCCAGGGCATGGAGACACTAGCAGAAGATGAACAGGGATTATTGGCACAAGTCTATCACTGCTTAAAACTGTTTTGAACTAGTCTATAGACATGCGAGTCTGTTATTACTTTTTTTTCACTAGCTTTCTTGTGAAGCGAACCTAATAGCTGGTGTAAAATTCAGGTAGGCTCTCTATGGGCTACTTGGAACGGATATGTTGAAATGGAAACATAAAAAGTTTGTCAGCTCTGAACTCTATGAGCTAAATACCAACCTGCCAAGCAAGCCGTGCTCACTGGGGCAACAGTAGCAATATTGCTATGGGCTGGATTTGATTCCCACTCCACAGGAAAGAAACCATGCCTGCTACTGTAAATCTGATAAAGACCCATGGCTGGGAGGTAATAACGCCTAGGGAGTGATACAGAACTCTCGTTTAGGTGAGCCGATAGAGCAGGCCGGGAGATGCTTGCGGCTCAGTTGTTAAGGTGCTTGAACCTAAGCCTGACAACCTGGGTTCGACCCCCAGGGAACCACATGATGTTAGTTGTCCTTTGGCTTCCGCACATGAATTGAGGCACCCATGGACTCACATCTCAGGACTGTAAGGGCAGGAAGATAAGGAAAAAGCTGTTAAATGTTATTTTCTAGACAAGACAGAACTCTAGCAATCATGAACCCACAGCTGCTGTGGTTGTCCATGTTCACACTTGGGCAAGACTGGGCCTTAACAGTCAGACATGGACGGAAGAGCTCACTGGGGCCTACTTGCTTCTTGCTGAACGTCTAGAAAAGGCAGTCACCGCCTTTAGCTGTGGACCCGCTGGTGAGCCCACAAGGTTCTATTGGATGATTCCAAGTGTACAGACACACGAATAGTCCTTGTTAAACTCGGTGTGTCACAGAGCGAGAAGACGTGGATATGGGAAAGGACATTAGCAGGAGTCAGGAGGTAAGAGACAGTGAGGGTTAGGGGCTATCTGAATGCACTATATACACACAAGAAACTGTTACACAACAAATTCAACTAGTCGAGAAATGGTTACTCAAATGAAATAGCAACCAGCAGACCAGCCAATGAAGACAAGCAAAAACCAATTAATGACGAATTAATCTTTGTGAGCAGTAGTCCACAAGTCTAATAGGTTTTTAGACATGTGTCTCGCTACGTAGTTCAGGCTGGTTTCAAACTCTGGATCATCCTGCCTCAGTCCCTATAGGAAATGGGATTATAGGCAACTGGCTCAAAGTGCACAGATGTAAACAGTCCTTTATAGCTGAGCATGGTCACTAGCCTTTGGAAAGACGTTCTCTTTCTTTTAAGATTGAATTTTCTATATCCTGAACTCAGCCACCCATGGATTGCAGTGTTTATTTTTTATTATTTTTGAAATTGTCAAAGAATACATTTTTAAATTAATTAATTAATTTTTCATCTGGCCACAGTTTCCACTCCCCCATCTACTTCTTCTCTACCTTTTCTCTTCAGAAAAGAGGAGGCCTCTCTTGGATATCAATCAGCACCAATACATCAAGCTGCAGTAAGACTAGGCATAGCCTCTCCTACTAAGGCTAAATGAGGCAGCCAAGTAGGAGGAAAGGGTCTCCAAGGCAGGCAACAGGGTCAGAGACAGCTCCTGCTACCACAGTTAGAAGTTCCACATGAAGACCAAGCTACACAACTAGAACATATGTGTAGAGGGCCTAGGTCAGTCCCATGCATGCTCTCTGGTAGGCAGTTCAGTCTCTGTGAGCCCCTATGGACCCAAGTTAGTTGATCCTGTGGGTTTTCTCATAGCGCCCTTGACCCCTCTGGCTCCTTCAATCCTTCCTTTCCCTCTTCTGGCAGATTCCCCAAGTTAGACCTAATGTTTGGCTGTGGGCCTCTGCATCTGTGAAAGCTCTCTGATGAAGATGATGGTAGGCTCCTGTCTGAGAGTATAACAGCATATCTATCATTAACAGTGTCGGGGTGGGCTCCCTCTCATGGCACAGGTCTCAAGCTGGGCCGGTTCTTGGTTGTCCGTGTACTCAGTTTCTCTTCCACTGCACAAGATAGGCATGGAAGCCCTTGGTGTGACTACAGGAGACTATGAATGATTTAGGGAGGGTGAGAAACCCCAGCACATCTTGTAGGCAGGACAAACTGTAGGTTGAAGGTCTTCCAATCCCTTCACTGGAAGTCTTGTCTGGTGGCAGAAGATGGCCAGTTCTGGCTCCCTATCCCCCATTGCTAGGAGTCTTAGCTAGGGTCGCCCTCACAGATTCAAGAGTACTGTATTTACAAGCCTTTGGGGACAAGGTTCACAGGACTGACTGCTACTGTCCAAGTATCAAAAGCTAGAGGCAACTGCAGAAGCCAAGCACTTCCGTCTCAATTGTCCTTTCAAGCTTCCGGTTGTGGGAGGAAACTGTACTACTAATTCTCACACTAATAACTAATCATCTTTCTGAAGTATATGCAAGTGAACGAGAGGATTCTAGCTTGTCTTGTAGTGTGGAGCATAAGGAAACTCAGGACAAGTGTGCACAGCTCCTCATCTTCACGACACCCTCCTTAAATCATTCACAGTCTCTAGCAGTAATACCAAGGGTCTCCATGCCTGTCCTGTGCAGTGACAACACTAGGTCACGTCATGGTAGCCACACAGTATTTTAGTATGTCAGCTTCAGAACCCATAGAATATGCCTTACCCAAGGCCTCAGCACCAGAACAGTGCCCAGTGCCCTGGAAGCACAGACAGAAGGGTAAGCGTGGTGCACGTCTGTAATGGCAGCACTTTGAAAGCTGAGAAAAGAGGATGGATGGGAGCCCAAGCCCTACGAGGCTATGTGACGAGATCCTATCTCAAAAACACCCCAAAGCAACAAGAACAAAAGGAAGCATGCATTGTGTGTCGATTAATGTTGTCAAGACGGCAGGCTTGAGAATCGCCAAGGGGCCGTCTCTGGGCATCTGTGTGAGGGATTATCTACCTTAAGTTAAGCGAGATAGGAATTCCCATGTTAACTGTGGGCATCCCCATTCCATGGGCCACTAGACAAAATGTGTGTTGACTGAATGAGCCCTCATAGGACACGAAGTCCACCAACGCTGCTTTGCGTGTCGCCTACCAGTAAAGTCCACTGCAGCTTTTATAATATTGCCATTTATAAGGAAGAACACAGCAAGACTCTACTTCAGTAAATTAGCAGCTTAACGTCCTTTCCGCACCTGAATATCTTTCCCCCTCCCTACCTTGCTTTCCTAGAACAAGAATGGCTTCCTCTGTCTTATTGATTTTTTTTTTTAAAGGAGCTTCCTGCTGTCATTTGGTCTCTGTGCGCAGGCGAGGACGTAACAGATAAACATGAAAAGAAAACTTACTCCAAGGAAATCCTACACGGCCACCTTTCTCCATTTTGCTCTAAATGGAAACACAGTTCTGTGCCACTAAGAAACTGAACTGAAGGCTGAGTCCCACTGAGTATTTTCTGGGCAAATACAGGTTCAGACCTATGCAGAGCCTGCCCACAGTTTCCAGACAATTAAATAAAAGTTCTCTGGCATCAAGAGTGGAGCATGGCACAACTACAAAAATACAAAAAAAAAAAAATTCGATTTTATCCTCTATGCAGTTACAGGATAAATAATATGAATGGCTTTTGTGAGAATAAAGCCTGCGTGGGATTCATTGACGAAGCCCGTCCTGTATGATCTTTTGTCAAAGCAAAGAGACAATGTAAAGCTATGAAGAGGAACCAAGCCACTGTTCTGTATAGAAATCACCATCTCCAGTGCCTCTCAGCCAGCTTCGCTTTCTCCCAGGGAAGGTGGTTGCTTTGTTTTGCCATAAGCCTACCCGTCCCATGTCTGTACTGGACTCATGTGCGGACACTTGGCATCTTTCAAAGGCTTTTCCTGTTTGTTTCCCTGTATAACTAGAAGAAATAGTTACTGGGCACTTCACTTTAGCCAACTGTGACTTTATAGACAGTGCACTGATTTATCCAGGTCTTTACTGTACTCTACCATCTTTAAATAACCTAGAACGTTGGATGCAAAGTTGGGTGCGCCCATAACTAACATGCTAACTAACTCTTTCCCACAGTTTGCCAGCCTAGCCTCTCTGCTCTTCAGCCCTCACTCTCTTTAACTCTATTACTCTAGTTCTCATCTTACACAAAATTAATTCCTATCAACAGGTTCTGCAGCCTATGACTTCAAGTGGTCAGCTGACCCCAGGACAGGCTCTTGAGGGCTAAGCTGGCCTTGTCCCAGCCTCACTTTCACTGTCACTCATGCCTGAGTGCCTGCAGATGTTAAACTGGCTGTGAGAGCAACAGCACCCTTGCCTGACTCTTTGAGACCACTTCTGTTCCCCAGCCTCTACCAGAGGCCCCTCGTCCTTCTCTGGATCACAATAGCTGACTCTTATTGTCAGAACTTCACACACTCCGTTCTCAGACCCTCTCTCTCTCTCTCTCTCTCTCTTTCTCTCTCATGTTCGTGTGTGTGTGTGTGTATCTGTGTGTGTGAGTGTGTGTCTGTGTCTGTGTGTGTGTGTGTAGTGTGTGAGTGTGTGTGTGTCTGTGTGTGTGAGTGTGTGTGTGTGTGTGTCTGTGTGTCTGTGTGTGTGTGCACTTATTGGGGGCTAGAGGCTGAGGTTGGAGGTTGGTATCACTCTCAGTGGCTCTTCCCCTTGTGGGACACCATTTCTCAGTAGACCAAGACCTCTTTGATTCCACTACACTGCCTGGCTGAAGAACTTCAGGGCTCTCTCATCTCTGCCCACACTGTGGTTATAGCTGCACACTGCCATGGTGAGCTTTTTGCTTATCTGCTGAGGATCATAACTCAGGTCTCCAAGCCTCTTCTGGTCATTCCTTCTCAGAGTCTTTCACACGACAGCCTATTTAGTCCTTTCATCAAACCACTGTCATCTGCCCTGCCCTGGCTCCTTGATATTTTCACTCTTCCTTGTCAGGTTCAACTCCAGTCAGAAATTACACACAGGCCTATCACACACTCTCAGCTCCCTTCCTGCTCTGTCCCCTGCTCTTCTTGGTTGGTACTCTGCCAACTACCTTATTATTCTTACTTGGCACAGCCTAACCAGAGTCATTTTATCATCTTCCTTAGTCTGTTCATGCATTGGTGTGGTGCATACCTGGGGAAAAATCACCAATCCATCCTGAATGTTCTCAGGTCGTATTAGAAAGACATGACCCCTTCCAATGCCAGGTAATTGTTCTCATTTCTCCTGATTATTCTTTCACCCCCTCAGCCATCCACTTCACTCTAGTTTCTTTCCTCCCACATTGTTATCTGACCTTCAACACAATGTTGCCTCACACTTGAATATTGAAGGAGAGCCCTACAGCCTAGAACCTGGGTCCTCTGGAAGAGCAGCCGGTGCTCTTAACCACTGAGCCATCTCTCCAGCTCTCACAGCTCTCATGCTTTCAAGTGGATTCTTCTATCTTTGGCTTAGGTACCACCTCTTTGACATATTTGCAACCTCAGCACCAAAACACTCTCTTCTTTTGTCTAAACTGCCATATTTTCGCCTCAAAACAATGCCATTTCCATCCCTGTATAAACATGCTAAACATGCTGTGAGTTCTCTAATTGTTGCATTTTTTTTTAAGATTTATTTTCTGTTGTGGGCTCTAAACTTGTGTCCTGCGGAGGAGCAGCAGGAGCTCTTAACTGCTGATCCGCCGCTCTAATTCCTCCTCTTAAACACTAACCCTCCTGTCCCGCTTCCCGTTTACGACAATGAAATTCTCGTGAATGCCACCGCACTTTTGTCTCTGCTTCTGTGCTTTTCCTCCCCTCACGCTTTTATCAGGTTCTCTTCCTCACTGGGCCATGTTTACAGTGCTTTGAGGCCAGGCTATCCTTGAACTCATGGTTTCCTGCCTCAGTCTCCTCGGCGCCGACCCTGCCTCAGTCTCCTCGGCGCCGACCCTGCCTCAGTCTCCTCGGCGCCGACTCTGCCTCAGTCTCCTCAGCCCTGACTCTGCTGGCTTGTTTCTTCGCCACCTCAGGCTCCATCTCTCTTCTCTTCTACCTCTGAATGCCAGATGCTACAGGGAGAGGACGACAGACCTCTCTATATAAACCCATTACAGAAGACACCACGCTAATGATTTCCAAGTGCAACCATCCTTTCCAATAGTGCAGATATAAATGCCTAATGATATTTCCACTTGGAGGACGAATAGACATCCCCAACTCAATTACTGAAACCACTGAACTCCTGAGGTAAGTACCCCATCCCTCTTTCCCTCCCGTCTCCCTCTACTCCTCCTGCCCTCTTCAAATTCTTTTAAATTGATATCCAACTGATTTGGCAATACCGTCAGCTCTTCCTGTATAAATAGTCTGTGTCTGTTCCTGTAGCCTCTCTTCCTATCGGTAATAGCTTCATAGAACGTCTCTTCTTGGTGCTCTTGTTCATCTGCCATCTGCTGCCAGCATGGCAAAGAAAACCTTTGGGAGCAGAAGTCAGAAAGCACTACTCCTTTGTCTGAACGTCAATAGCGGTTTCCCTTTTATCCAGAGAAATAGCCCTAATCTTCCTATAACCTATAGGTCATATATTGGCCAGTGGTGACTCTGATGTCATTTCCTGACACTGCTGTGCACTGATTTTACTTAGCCATCACAGACTCTCCGAGGTCCCTATATTGCATCAGACCACTTCTTATGGTGGGCTTTTCATGTTAGTTTTTCCCTCCCTGGAGTACTTTCTTTCTTAAAAACTGTTTTTCATTATTCTTAACTATTGCGTGTGTATGGGGGATGTATATGCATGTGAATACAGTTCCCCTGGAGATGGAGTCACAAGTGGTTGTCAGTGCCAACTCAGGTGCTGGGAACTGAAATTGGTTCTTCTTTGAGAGCAGTGGGTGCCCTTGACCACTGAACCATCCCTCAATTCTCTAGACGGGTCTTCTATAAGATTCCCAGCTCTAACTTCTCTACTTCCTTCAAGTTCAAATCTTTTCTCAGCAAACCTTCCCTGCTGAGTCCTTTTTAGCATTTCAGTGTACCCTGATGGTTTGTTGCTCTCTGCTCTAGTAGACTATAGAAGCTTGGTAGATATGAGTAAATGTAAATCTTTCTCCTTTTACTAGAATGTGATAGCCACAGAATTATAGATCTCTAAATGTTTTGCTCACTGACACATTTCAACTTCTTAGAATGAAGCTTGGTATATTCTATAGTTTGATTATTTTTTGTTTTTAATAGTGAGTCTTAATAGTGTTTTGTATTTTATAGTGAGTCTTACTGTGTGGCCCAGGCTCACTTTTGAACTTGTGACTCTTCTGTACTGACCTCTTGAAGGCTAAAATTATGGGCACATGGCATCCTGCTTGTCTCCATAGTTTGATTCTTAGTTGTGCCGCAAAGGTCTTTCATTGAGGTTTTGTTCACCATCTCCAGGTGTTCACAGGAGGTAGTGAATGAAACCTTCAGGCGCTCAAGTCTAGTGGAAGAAAGTTAGACCACTGGTGGCTTGCCTAAGAAGGGAATATTGAGATACTCGTCTCATGCATGAAGTGAGCAGTCTCCTCTGCCACACACTTCGGTCTCGTAGCACTCTCCTGAGACAGGTCCATTAGCTCAAACAAAGCTTTTTCCTGAGTTGATTTGCTTAGGTACTCTGTCACAGTGATGGGCATTTAAAACACACCTGGCAGGTAGGAATGCTCAGTGAATATCGGTTGCATTGATGAATGCTTAAGTAAAAGAAGAAACAAAGCCAAAAAAATGAATCAAATAGGTCTCCAAGCTATTTACTTGAAAATCCTTTTGTTGAGACATCAAAAGAAATTCCTTCCTCAAATACTTTGCCTGACACCAGAGCCCCTATTCCCCAGCCTGTCTGGTTTCCCAATTAGAGTGAACAAATGCCAAGTGGTTGAAAAATCTCCCCCATATTACACTGCAAGGTGTCAATCCACCTCACCCTTTAGGAATGGCTCTACGCACTCTGGGGACATTACAATGGCAGCTTTTGAAAGGTGGAACTGGATGAGTGGCCTCATTTGAGGGCTGGATATAAAAATCACAACCTCCAGCAGGTTATCTAAAGGGTTGGCCAAGTTTCCTGGATGCCTGGCCCACCCTGAAAGAGAACCCTGGCTGGTAGATCTTTTCAAATGGAAAGTATGCAAAATGCAGTGGCCTTATGTGGTTTTAACCAAACCAGGTGGAACATGAGGCTTTGGCAAAGGCTTTCATTTAAATTCTTAGCTGTGCAATGTAAACCAAGGGGAGAATGTTCGGGGGAAAAAAAACAACCAAAAAACAAAGTGAAACTGAACCCATACTTTTAAACAGGTTTTCAACCACCAACTTGAATCTCTGCTCTTTTAACATCATCTTATCTGACGAGAGACAGAACAGTCACTGCACTGACATATTTGCCCCAATAACACACTAGGCTTTTGTTCTACTGTTAAGATTGCTGGGGTCCTCATCACGCATGCAGAGGTCAAGGTATCATTTCCACCCGAGAGTTGGGTAATCAAAGGACAGAGTTAAAGGATGATTCGCCAAAGCCAACTAAAGAACAAACCAAGAGACTGGACATCATACTCAGGGCTTCTTTACCTAAAATACTGCTATTAACTAAAGAGGCAAGAAATACAGAAGGAAAGGGACGAATGATTTTAAGGATCCTGTAGATCAGTGATTCTCAAGCTGTTGATTCCTTGAATTGCAGACCAGATTTTTATATTAGAATTCATAATAGTTGCAAAATTAGTTATGAAGGAGTAACAAAATAGTTTTATGGTTGGGGGGGTCACCACAACATTAGGAACTGTATTAAAGGGTTGCAACATTAGGAAGGCTGAGAACCACTGTTATAGATGTAAAGAAAGATTAAATATTAAAAGACTAGAAGACTGTGTAATATTGATAATAACAATATTGTGAGAACCAGAGTTGAACTACAAAGTAGGCGGGGTGTGTTTCCGTGTTATACAGTTGCACTACTTCTAAATTTTAGGGACCATTTAGTCTGTTAGTAATGAACTGAAGCTACGCTAGGTAAGAAAGATGTAGCCAACGTACAGATTTAACATCCACGTTTTTTCAGAGACTTCTATAAGTCCTACAGTTTTCATTTATGAATATTTTTTCATATTATATCTGCTTTCAAGATATTGAATTCAGATTTTAGAGGGGCAGGAGAAATGCCTCAGGGGATAAGAACATTGGCTGTTCTTCTAGGACCTGGGTTCAGTTCTCAGCGTCCTCTTAGATCCAGGGCATCTGATGCCCTACTCTGGCTTTCAAAGACACAAGATACATATGTGGTACATATGCATGCATGCAGTCAAATACTCCTACACACAGAAGAAAAGAGACTTTAGGAGAAAAAATCTTAAACATGAAAATGGAGGATTTTTCCTCCCACTTCCTGTCTTTCACGGCAATTTGACTGTCTTTCTTTGAGTTAAATCTTCTACATAGGAAGACAGCAGGACACACAGTCCGAAGGACGACCCAGGCTAAATTTAAAAGCCACCCGAGTACTTGGGAAGACTCTAGGAGTTCTAATCCTGCTATTCATGCCCAGAGACAGAAACCCACGAAGGTAGACACTCCACTTACAAGCTTCGTGTCATCCTTACCCTATAGCCTCTGGAAAAATTTTTTTGTCCCTTTGGACGCAATCCTAAAGCATGAAGAGGACCAAGGAAGCTCAGCACAGAACCAGTTCATCTCCAGCACCGAGATCTTGCTTACATGCATCTGGTTTCTCAATTGACTTCTCCGTTGCTGAAAGTGAGCAAATGCTACAAAAATCAGAGGCATTTACATCAGTCTCCTCTCCGTGCACAGACCTTAACCATGGCAGACGGCTATAACAACAGTTTCTCAGTCCTGCGTCCAATCTTTTCTACAGTGTGTGATGCATGTTAAAGCCTCACTTCCCATTGGCAAAACAGAGCTCAGTGAGAGCCCATCAGGACCTGTAAGGACCTCAGTGCCCAGTGGGGACAAACAGAAGATGATGGCTCTGGCTGAATGTCGGTTGGGGAAGTCAGCAGAGATGTGAACATGAAACATGCTGTACCGGCCTTTAACCCCGGCCACTCAGGTTTGGGGAGCTGGAGATTCCGAAGCCCACGGCCAGCCTAATCTGTGGAGTGAGCATTGCCTTAAACCGAAATTTGAAAGGGTTGGAAAAGCTGAGGATGTAGCTCGGATGAAGTATTACAAATTGTGAGGGCCTGGCTTTCATTTCCAGCACTCGAGGAAAAGAAGACATAATGAAAGAAAAGGAAGAAAAAAGACTTAGAACTTAACTCAGGGGCAGGGTGATTGCTGGCTGAAAAGCTCTAGTGCGAGTGGAATGAATAGAAAAGATAGAATTAGCCTAGGAAGACTTTTCCATGTTATACTTACAAATTGAGTATCTGTTCAGAATTTTTTTTAATTATTTTATGTATATGAATACTCTATCTGCATGTATACCTGCATGCCGGATCCCATTTCAGATGGTTGTGAGCCACCATGTGGTTGCTGGGAATTGAACTCAGGACCTCTGGAAGAGTAGTCAGTGCTCTTCACCGCTGAGTCATGTCTCCAAGCCCTTAGCCACCCCATATGCAGCCACCAAACCCAGTCACTATTGCTGATGCCAAGAAGTGCTTGCTGACAGGAACCTGACATGGATGTCTTTCTGAAAGGATCTGCCAGAATCTGACAAATACAGAAGTAGATGCTCACAGCCATCCATTGGACTGAGCATGGGAACCCAGTGGAGGAGTTAGGGAAAGGACTGAAGGAGATGAAGGGGTTTGCAACCCCATAAGAAGAACAATATCAGCCAACCAGAGCTCCCAGGGACTAAACCATCATCTAAAGAGAACAAATGGACAGACAGACCTCATATGGTGGTCTCCTGAGGAGCTCTGCCAGAAACTTAGTGACACAGATGAGGATGCTTGTAGCTGACCATCAGACTGAGCATAGGGACCCCCATGGAGGAGTTAGAGAAAGGACTGAAGGAGCTGAAGAGGTTTGCAACCCCTTAGGAAGAACAACAATATCAACCACCACCACCACCCAGGAGCTCCCAGGGACTAAACCACCATTCAAAGAGTACACATGGAGGGACCCATGGCTCCAATCACGTATGTAGCAGAGGATGGCCTCGTCTGGCATCAATAGGAGGAGAAGCCCTTGGTCCTGTGAAGGCTCGATTTCCCCAGAGTAGGGGAACACCAGGGCAGTGAGGAGGGAGTGAGTAGGTGGGAGGGGGAGCACCCTCACAGAAGGGATAAGGGGATGGGATAGGGCGTTTGTGGATGGGAAACTGGGAAAGGGGATAACATTTGAAATGTAAATAAATAAAATATCCAATTTAAAAAAAGAAAAGAAAAAGAAATTTCAAGAAGGTTGGTCATGGCCTTTAATCTTGACACTAGGGATGTACAGACAAGTCAGCCAGATCTACAGAGTGAGTTCCAGACCAGCCAGGAATACATAACGAGGCCCTGTGTCAAACAACAAATTTTAAGAAAAATATAGACCATAAGAAAGTGATGGCAACTAGTAGAAAAACGAAAACAAAACCAAAGACAACCAAAGAGAAATACTAACAGGAAAAACCACAATAGTGAAGCCAGTCTTTGAAAATGTGAATTCTGACTCAGTAACTGGGGGTGGGAGGTGATTTTGACACTAGCGATGGTGACACACATAGTGGCAGTCGGGGAGAAAGTAGTAGAAATGGCTACATATTGGAAGGAAGAATGACTGGGAGAGGACTTCAAAGGCTCAAGTACCCACCAACATGACGAGGGCAGTGTAGTGAATGCCGTAAGCAAAACTGACATGCCATAGGCCTTTGACAGACTTAAAGTTCAGAATTGTCAACTTTCAGTGCCCACCCTGCATGACAAGCAGAAACTCAACCCATCGTCTCCTGGACAGAGTCATTGAAGAGACTGCATAAAAGTGCCATCAGGCCATGTTCAAAGGTCGCATGAGATGTAAATTCAGCTTGAGTCTTATCTCTAAGATTTCATGATAAACGTAAGTAACTATTCAAAAATCTAAAAGACAACAAAAGAATCTAAAACCTGAAATATTCACACACAAAGATTTTGGATAATTACTGCATGTAGAACATGGAGTGTGTGTGTGTGTGTGTGTGTGTGTGTGTGTATTTGCCCTATGCACACTCCTACATTATTAAATAACCTTGAAGCCTTCTCTCCTACCAGAACCAAGATGACTGAGCTGACCATTGTAAGGAAGAGAGAAACAGAAGTTGACAGGGATAGCACAGAGCAGAAGTAGAGGCTCTTTGTGTTTGTTTGGTTTTGTTTTGTTTTTCCAGACAGGGTAGCCCTGGCTGTCCTGGAACTCACTCTGTAGACCAGACTGGCCTCAAATTCAGAGATCAGCCTGCCTCTGCCTCTCTACCTCTCTCTGTGTCTCTCTCTCTTTTAGGCCCTGAAAAGGCAGGAACACAGTGATGGAGGAAGCCTCTCAGTGAAGGCCACCAGGGAGCAGGGCAAGAGAAGAGACTGAGGGGGGAGATGAGGAGAGAGAAAGGGAAGGGCCAGGGATGATGTCTGCCCTTCAAGGACATACCCCTAGTGACCTAGTTCCTAGTGACCTAGTTCCTTCAAGGACTTACCCCTAGTGACCTAGTTTCTCAATGTTGTCATTCAGTCATTCAGATTACTATTCCACTAATAGGCTAGTCCACTGATTAAGACAGATTTCTCGTGATTCCCACCTCTGAGCACTACACTGAGGATATAACAGACTTTCAGCAAATACATTTTGGGAAGACATTCCCAACTGACCCATAACACAGAAATGAAGTCACAATTAGAAAACAGCACGGTATCCGAACACAGGCAGACATCTGTATTCCCAATCTCTGTTCATCTTGCTCACAGACCAAATAAATGAGCGACAATGGGAAGGAACTGCATTTCAAGGCAGACACCTCTGCTGCTGGTAACCCCTCCATTCTTCCCAAAGTCTCCTAAGGTAGGAAAGGTCCTTCAAAGACCACCTCAGTGGGCAGGATTTCCAGACATCCACAAAAGCCAACGTGCCAGTGTAGTTAGTTACCAGCAGGCCGACTGCAATGGCCCGCCTGCTTTCAGCTGCTGCTCAACAAAAGCCCTATGTTTTGATAGTCAGAACTATTGTCTGTCACCTCGAGGGGTTAGTAACAGCGAGAATGGACACTCATGCATGTATTCACAAGTCATGCCAAATGATCTCTGTCTTGCTATTTCCACACCTGGGGAGAAAATTCTTTGAACCAGATGGACTTCCCAAAAGAGAAATGTAAACCACATTCCTGTCTTTTCACCCAGAAGGGGTATTTCAGCACTGCTAAGCTGAGACCCCATACTTGAGATAAGTTCTTCTATAAATTAAGGCTTGAGGGTGGGAAAAGGCTGACAGGAAGACTGAACATCTCCCTGGAGACAAAGCAATCCATGACACACACAGACAGCAAGCAGTGGATGTCATTTTTCAGTTGCAGGGTGTCCCTGACTTCTGCCTGAAGGATCTCAATAAAGATACTCTCTCATCTATTTTGGCATGGCAGGAGCCAATCAGCATTAAAAGCAGCAATACCCCTCCCCTGGGAGCTGGTCTGGCCATGGTCTTCTTTCTAATTGTCTGGGTTTTGGAGCCAGCCCAGAGCTGAACGTCAACTATGACCACAATATGTTCTCACTAATTCTCTTCGCTTCCAGTGCTTTAGCTCATAAACGGTCTTCACTGTGTTTTAGATTGACGCACGGTTTTCTAGCACTGTCCGTGGAGTTGAAACCCTGGGGATTCTACAGCTTCTCCTCTTTGCAAAACCGTTTTGACTACGCGCCAACCATCAAAAACACACACTGGGATTCGTTTACTGGCAGATACACATCGAGCTAAAAGAATAATGAGGGAGAAGAAGGTGCTGGGAACAGTACGGTCTGATGGGAAACAATGATCCCACACAATGCCTTGGTCTTTCCGTATTACAACAATAGCAAGAGGTTATATTTGAGTATCTTCCTAGCTGGCCGCCCCCCACAAAGTGCTTTTGCATTCTTGATTTACAACATCCCAGTGAGGGAAAAATGAGACAAGTACATTCTAATTCCCTAGAAAGTTACAGGCTGAGTGCCTAACACCAGAGCCAGCATTTAGCTCTTGGTTCTGAACCCCAAGTTCTTATCAGGAGACAAAGCCCCTGGAATCTATAGTGCACAGCCCTGGCTACTTGGAATGGCAGCCATTCCAAGTGTTAAGCGCCATCACATATGCACCCCTGGCTGGACTAGGTTGCTATGAATTGTAGGATGTGGACAGATCTAATTAATTAAATGCCTGGGGCATTTGGACTTTTGCTTCTCCCCCTCTCTCTGTAGTATACAAAAACCCATCAACTCACTCAACTCCCTTATTGGTAAAACATGCAAAAGCTAATAGCTCTGGAAATTAATTTTGTTGTGGATCTCATTGTAATATGCCAGGACTAAGTCACCTGGTTTGTGGATGGATTTGCTTTTAAAGTCGACTGGATTTTAAATGCTGGTGTCCACTGACACTAGACAAGGGACTTAGGTATCCCTTACAAACAAATAGGAAGGAAAATGAAAACCTGGGAGCTTATGATGGTGCTGGCAGTTTGTGCAGAAATACTTCTTTCCTTTTAAGTATGAAATAATTACCCTGGGCCTGGAATGAAGGCTTAGCAATTAAAGTATTAGATGCTCTTGCGGAAAACTTGAGTTTAGTTCCCAGCACCAGCATCAGAGGGCTCACAGCCACCTGTGACTCCAGCTCTAGGAAATCTAGTTCCTTTTCTGGCCTTTCTGGGCATTTGAACACAATACACACTAATAAGAATAAAATTAATCTTTTAAAAATTAATTATCCTTTCTCAAACGCCCTTTATGGAATCTACCTTTCATTTCTAAATAAGGGTACCTTTAGACTCCGCCCCTGCAGGATTCTATCTAAACGCTCTCCTTTGTATTTTGGTAGCAGTAGCCAAAAGGGCTTTCAGACCCACGTGTGGCATACCTTAGACAGAAGACCAGACTTCCTAGTGATTCAAGAATAACGAGATTCATGAGAATTCCCATGGCAATACCTTTGTTCTCATTGTCACATAGTCTAAGAGAAATACATGGACTCTGGATGCATGCCCGTCCTTGAAGACAACTGGTTTACCGAAAATGAGCATTTCCTACAAGTCTGCAAGCTACAGATGTTTCTGTAAAGAGCCTGCAACGGTCTTTCAGTTTCTTAGTAAAACCCTGGAGAAAAAGGCTTGGCCAATGGCAAATATCTTTGAAGCTCTATTAAAGCAGTGACAGCAGATTTGACCTTTCTGTCTGATTATTCTGAGGACAGCTTCTTCGAAAGTGTACCCTTCTCTTGTAATCCTCACGCACTCTTGTGAAATTTAAGCAGATAAAAGAGGTCAAATTGGACCATTCCTAAGAGAAGAAATATAGGATTCAGAGAGAAGACATTCAGCATACTTGTCGCTGGAACTAGAAACACAGGATCAGCCAACACAAATCAAATGGTTCAGGGCATAGGGCAGGGCTCCCTTTGAGAAAGTAACTTCCTGAAAGGTACACAGAGGAATAAATTCCTTCTTGACTTGGAATACTGATTGAACACATCAGATCAGGTACCAAGCTGTACTACTATATTGTTTGTTTGTTTTTAAATAGAATATGTGTTGTAAGAAAGAATCAAGACACTTTTATATTGAATTGGGACACAGAGGACTTAAACAACTGATCAGTGTAGGTTGTCTCTGCACTGGAGGAGAAGATTCTGCTTTTTTGCATGCCTCCAGGGTTGAGGGGGTGACAGGATCACGTGAATAGCAGCTCTGAGATCCTTTCTGAGAAATACCACAGCACAGGAATCTGTTCAACTTTTGGCTCCAAGCACAGAATAAGACCATTGTTGTGTGACCTGATTTCGTTTCAGTGATTGTCCTGGCTGAAGAATGACATCATCCCATTCTTTTTTCCTTGATGGTCACTTGTGAATGTCTCACAGTCCCAACCCTTAACATAATTGGACTACATTCTCTCAACAGGGAAGTAGCTTGCTTCCTGCTAACTTCCATCTGAATGTATCATTATGTCGAGGGCAGAGAGAGAGGCTTTCCTTGACCATCGAGGTCCCTGGAGTTGGCTTTTTCCTCCTGTACAACACAACATTGTTCTATTGGCAGCCAGAGCTGCCGAGAGGTTGCCTTGTTTAGTGCTGGGACAGGCCATGACTGAATGAGAATAGAGGTTGTGCCATCAAGAGATGGTACAAGCTGACGAACCTGTGTCTCTCATCCCATTGGTATCTGCTATATTCTTTGAACGCAAACTCACCAGACTGGAAGTGGAATCCAGAGTAGAGAGATCTGCCTTCAAGTTGCATCCTCAGCACCACAAACAAAACCGAGTAAACCTCACAAACTCACTAGACTTGATAACGTGCTATCTAAAGGGACCTGTTTAACTATGTACAAGGATGTGTGACTTTCCCTTACTGGCCCTTGTTCACTGCATAGGCTTTTATTGGAGACACATGACAAAGTCTTTTAGCCTCAAAAAGGTGAAAGGACAATGAATAAAATGTGTTTAAATAAAAAACAGCATTGGAATACAGTCACACAGACTTCCTACCCACTGTGCATCTGCCATGTTGTTTCTTGTAGGGAAAAAGCAAAAGCCACTTACGTATCCTAGCCCATGTAAGAGAGCATTATGCACAAGTCAGGAAGTACTAAGAAGGGAATTCTAAGGTGTTTGTTAGAAAGAGAAGGCCAATCAGAATAAAATGCCCCATCTTTCATGTGTGCAGTTCTAGGAGATACTGAACACGACCATGCAGAATTGTTGCATGCAGGAAGGTAGAGTGCCTGGGCAGAATTCAATCCCCAGCATGGTAACAACTAAAAACAAAAACATCAAACTAAAAAGCAGCCACACAGCGCCAATTTTCTATTATTTACTAAATGTGCACACACCCAGAAAAGGCTGATGCATTCGAGGTTTGTGCAATATTTGTTTTCTTTTAAAGCTTTTCACAGTAGTCAGCTATTATGCCAACAATTAATACACACTTTAATAGTAGCACTCAGTTGCTCAGAGAAAGAGTCCTCATAAGACAAGAGCCCACTGTGTGGATCGCCATGAATTTGGAAAAAGCATTAAATGCTCACTGGATACAAAGATCTTAACAGTGTTGAGGGTCTGCCTTAAATACAGCCTTCTAGAAAAGATGTGGTTTTAGTAGTGCAGTTGATGAACAATTTTAAACTCACTTGAATATAAATTAACATTATATTTGACTTTAAATATCAAATAGACTAAAGTGTCAAAGCACAGAGGCATGTTTATGAGGATAAAATTTGCATCCTGGCTGGAAGAGAGGAAATGACTCCGTGGTTAAGTGGGTACTGCTCCTTCCACAGACATAGGTTTGGTTCTCAGCATCCACACGATGGCTCAAAGCTGTCAGTGGTGGTTTAGGAGGTGTGGCCTCTTTGGGAATAGGTGTGGCCTTTTTGGAGGAAGCGTGTCACTGTAGGGATGGCTTTTGAGACCTTCCTCTTAACTGCCTGGAATTCGATCTTCTTCTAGTGGTCCTAAGATCAAGATGCAGAACTCTCAGCTTCTGCTCTGACAGTGTCTGCCTGGATGATGCCATGTTTCCCGCCATGTTGTTAATGGACTGAACCTATCAGCCAGTCCAAATCAAATATTGTCAGAGTTGCCCTGGTTCTGGTGACTCTTCACAGCAATGGAAACCCTAACTAAGACACTCTCTGTGATCCAAATTCCAAGGGAGCTAAGAACACCCTCTGGCCTCCATGCACCATGTGGTATCTGTAAATACCCTCTGTCTCTCTCTGCCTCTGGCTCTGTCTCTCTCTCTCTGTTTCTTGTCTCTGTCTTGTCTCTGTATGTCTGTCAGTCTCTCTTTTTCTCTTTCTCTCTCTCTCACACAACATATATACACACAAACATACATACACACAGAAATATTAAATAATTTGGAAAAAAATTTCTACCTTGGTGACAAAATGATTCAGTGGGATTAAGGCCCTTGCTGCCAAGCCTCACAGCCAGATTTTGCTCTCCAAGCTCCACACGGTAAAAGGAGAGAACTGACTCCCACATGTGTATGCACACATACACCACACAGACAGACAGACAGACAGACAGACAGACAGACAGACACACACACACACACACACACACACACACACACACACACACACCACACTCACAAAGTAAATAGAACAAAATATATTTTTACATTTCAATTCCAGTTAGGTATCTTCAAGACTGTGGATATAATGCTTTCCAACATGCACAAAGCCCTGGGTTCAATCCTCAAATCTTTAAAACTGGGCTCAATGGCCTTAAAATCTCAACACTTGGGAGGGGTAAGTACAAGGTCAGAAATGCAAGGCTATATAGTGCATTCAATACCTGCATTATGAGAGACCCTGGCTCAAAACAAAAGCAAGGAGCCACCAACAGGGTTACACAGGCCTTCATTTCCTTACAGACAACATAGCCATTTTCAAAAGCTAACCGGCCTAGGTACACCCAACCTTGTCCAACAGTGCTTTGGCAGAGCCCAGAAGGGACAATATTCTATTGTTTCTATTCTGACAATCAGGAAACTGTGCTCAACGAAAGTTACCTATCTGTTCCCACATGGGAACAGTACTTTCTATGTTAATCCTGAAGTTCCCAAGTGTCCTGAGACAGTTCTCAGTGTTCCTTTGGTGACTTCACATCACAATGTATCTGTCCTTAGAGCAAGAGCCAGCTTTCTAGGGGCTAGAAAGATACATCCATGTAGTACTACAAAAACCCTCTGTTTCTTTCTGTCTCTGGCTATTTCTCTCTCTCTCTTACACACACACACACACACACACACACACACACACACAAGCACAAACACACACACAGCTACTACTAAACAATTTGAAAAACAAATTTAAATGTTTTTTTTCAGGATGACTCCGCATTTAAGAGCAGTTGCTGCTCTTGCAGAGGGCCTGTATTCAATACCAAATACCCACATCCATAAAATAAAAATGAAAATTGTTTTTTTTAAGTCTTCTAGCAACCCGGCCGAAGAGTTTTAAGTGTGAAAAGTCCTTCCCAGGCCCCTGGGTTTGAACACTTGGTCCAAATTGCTGATGCTGTCTGGCTTGTAAACACTTAGAACGTACATCCTAACAGTTGATACAGCCACTAGGGACAGACCCTTGATGATGGTATTTGCTTCTACTGTCACCCAAATATTCTTCCTGAACTGCCACGACGTGAGTTATTCTCTGAGTCCTCGCTGCCACAGACCAAGCCCCTGTTGCCACTATACCTGGTCGTTGCAGCCCTGAAACTGTGAGTCGAGTCCCTGCCCTCCCATAGGTTGATGCTGTCAAGAATGCCACCACCATGGCCAGCCAAGTAACTAATACAGCAAGTTTCGAGGTACCTGAAGTTGCCTACAGCAGTTCCTGGTTCCGTTGGTTGAGTTATGTATTTTGGCGGTAACGAGAACTCCTAAACTAGAGAAGCAGAGTTACATTGTGATGCTGGAGAATGAACAGAGGCCTGGTTCACCCTAGGAGTGTGTTCTAGCTATGCATGAAGGGGCACACCCACACACACATATGCATAAGCACCCACATGTGTGTGCATATGTGTGTGTTTGTATGTACACATGTATTTAACCTTATTAGTGGGAGGAGCAAGAATATGCTTCAGGTGTGAGGACAACTTTGTAGAATGGCCTCTTTCACCTTTTCACGGTTTTTGGGATCAAACTCATGCATCGGGCTTCAGAGGCAAACACTTCTGCAGGCTGAGGCACCTCCCTATTCTGAACAAGTAGCTCTTAATGCTCAGCGACAGTAAGCAAAGGGACATTCTACAAGGATGGGATGAATAGAGAAGCAAAGTAAATGGCACAGGCCACATTTGTCAGTAAAACATCCCCAGTTTTCCAGATCTACTCTAACAGGACCTATTTCTTTCTACAAAACTCCATGCCCAGGAGGATCGGGTATGTGAATGCAGATATGGCTCAGGGGGGAGAGCCAGTTCGATGTTTGAATTTTTCTGCCCAAAGATAGAAAAAGGAGATTGGAACCAGCTCTACAGGGAGCCGGCAGGTGGCTGAGAAATGTGTGTCCTGCACATTAAAGTTGAGCAAACAACTCTGATCTAGCAAGGAAGAAAACAATCGACTTCCTCATAAAAAGAATTTGCTGAAAACCAAAAAGGGTATGAGACATAAAGGGGAGAATTTCTCATCAGAGAGGAGACTGTGAAATGAGAAGTCACAGCTCAGATAAAAAGCAATAGAATTCCAAAAGTGTGGCCATTTTGCAATACGGGCCAACCTAAGATGCTTTGGATAGCCGGCTTCAGCAGTCCCTCCGGAGAGCAATGCTTAAGGCTGAGGTTTTCAGCTCCTCTGTAGTTAATTTGCAGTGCCATCATACCCGATCCAACCTTGGTCTCAGAGAAATACAGACATATTGGCTTCGAGGTTCACAAAGAGATGAAGAAGAGAACTTTCTCCTAAGCACATGCCTTAGGAGGAAGCATGTGTTTTTCTGTTCGACCCCCCTCCTCCCCCCCACGCAGGGGCATCTGCTTTTCTTGAGACCAGGCGTTGCCGGGTAGCCCTGCCTGTGCTATGGATACAATGTTTCCTCATCTTCTGGATCCCGGGATTGCAGGCGTGAGCCACCTTCCCCAGCTGTTCCCAGCTTTGACACACGGAAGGCTCCTTTCCAACAACTGTACTTTCTATGATTCCACTTGCAGTTGACAGGCGGAGTAGCCTGACTGTCATAGTGATGTCCCAGACAGAGAAACTGGTGGCAAGTGTCTGAGATTGAATACCAAGACACTCAAGTCACCCTGGGTGCCAAGAACCTTTCCAGCGTTCCCCCTTCACTCGTCATGTATAGGGAAAATAAATAAAAAATGCCCCTCAGAAGACAGGCTTGAAATCCAGACAGAATGGAAGGTTTTGTTTTGTTTTCTCTTCCTGTGTGAGATTCATGAACTTTCTAGTGATTAGAGGACTGTTTCCAAGACAACCTGGCTAATGCAAGTCTTTGAAGGAAAACCAAAGAATGGATGAAGGAAGCTAAAGAGAAATCCGAGACCAACAGAACTCAGCAGTTTATACCGCGTAAGCGAGGGCCAGACTTGAATTGGACATCTGAGGAACAACTCGTTGGGGTGTAGACTCCTGGAAATCCAGCTCCTCAGTGTGTTTTTGGGACCAGTGCTCTGGCTGGCCTCCACAGTTCTTCCTGCTCCCACACCATTCTAGGTGCTAATCTTATCCCTCTAAATAAGAACGTGTGAAGATGAGCCATGGACAGGACGAGTGACATCTGTGTACTCCTGACGTGGCAGCATACTGGGATGGCTGCGGTGGCTGGCTGGCCTTTGGTTCATTTCCTGACTCTTGCGAGGCAGAAATCCACCTAGTCTTTGAATACCATATGACGTTAAGTCATGTGTCTCTTTAGAGTCCTATTTAGAGTCCTACTATCATGTACTGTTTGTGGCATTCCTGAGGGCCGATATCAAGACATGACTGCCACCTTTGAGGCCTGTCTTGACTCTCTTCACCAAGATGGGGAAGGGCATAGGAATGGGTTGGATGATGGACTTTGGTTCTCATCATCTCTTAAGCTTCCCCATCCACTAGCCAAAGTGGCACACAGTACCGCAGTGGTCCCTCGTTCAATGCGTTAAGACAAAGCTTTGGTGAATACCTTTGACGCTTCCCTGCAATGACTCTGCCTTGACGAATCTTCATGTCATTTGCCAAATTCACCTTCTCCAGCGGCTGGCGGCTGGCCCTCAGCACCTGTGATGGAGAACAAAGGTTTTGTCAACTGTGTCTTTGCCAGCAATTTCTCTCATCTCTCAGATATCACCCTTTCACAGTCTCCAAAGGAGAGTATCATTAGGTATGATCTTCTGACAAGCACACATTAATTCTCTGAAACATACCGGGTAATTCAGCCCTATTCTAGAAGGTTCCACCTTGCCCTCTCTTTAAGGGAACGGCTTCCATTCGTACCATTTCATATTATTCTTTGCTTGGGTTTCATGCATCTAATAAAGGAGAGTTTCTTTTTTAAAGACTTACAGTGTGTCTCACACTTAAAAGTTGAGGGACGTCTAATTTCAGGTTGTGGGATTTATTTTAAAGGAAAATGCGCTGAATCATAGAATCTTTCCAAAGCTGTTATTTGGTGAGCAGCAAATCGAGCCTTGACAAGAGGTTCAGCTTGTTTCCATTGTGGACTTACAACCGGTGGGAATGTGTCTACAATAAATGCAGACACGTCACCCAAGAAGAAATCTCCATGCCTTCCATGAAACACATCTCCTCACACTTTAACATGTACATGGTCTGTATGAACAATGTTTAAGACGAGGAAATAATAGGATAGAATAGGAAAATGTCACGCCATTTAACAATTCAATACATCCTGTGCTTTTAAAGTCTTCCTCTTTCTCATGAAAACAAGTGTTTAAGAGAGATTTTATGTAGCACTTGAAGCTTTCTTATCTTCCCACAGCTCAGTGCAATTGTATGTTGATCTAAACAAAGGGACGCTCAGAGGCCATGGGTGCAGATTATTTACCTCCATAGCCTCTTGCTCTGGACTGGCTTTGTGGGTTCAGGTTAAGCATGGGCAGTTCCAGGCTCCATCCTCAGAGCATTGAGCATCCACTCTCTGCTGTGATGCAGGATGATGGCTGTAGTCAGGGTAGCATGGTATAGCATCGGGATAACCTACATGTCTTCTGACACTGATCTGGCCATACTTCTGTGGGAGGATGGTGGGATTCCAGATGGCAGCACTTACTGGCTATGTGACCTGGAGTGAGTTATTTAGCCTCCACCTCAGCATATCCTTTTGAAGATCAAGGGTTTAAAAGTGTGGGAACTCCCTAGGTCCAATGTGAAGGTTACATGAGGACGTCCTTTAAAAGGCCATGAAGAGTTTCTCCCACAAGCTATTATTACTTGGGTAATTTGAACAATGAATTCTTGTTGCAAAGTGGATTTTTTTTTTGCACTTTATTTACATATACCTTTTCCCTCACATAAACCTTTTGTTTTAATAAATAAAGAATATTCGTGGTATAGATTTTAAATTACATTTGCAGACAAGGAAGACTAAATAGAAACAGTGAAGCTAGTGTTCCTGGAGGAATTTACACCCCGCATTTGCTCTTTGTCCCAAAGAGCAGGGGACAGCATGCACAACTCGCTCTAGACTAGAGCAGGAACAGGGAAAGGATGGGTCCTTGGTGAGGGTTGCACAGCACATCTGATTCCACCCATCCTGGTCCAAACCAGTGCACAGCTGTGATGTCAGACGAGCTGTCTCTGAGTTCTCGCCCACACCAAGAGACCATTCTGTTGACACTGAACCAAGGGCATTAGAGATAGAGGTATCCATTGGTTACCAGTGTTAGAACAGAAAGAGGAAGTCACACTCCTGCTTCTCCAGGAGTACAGCCGTTTGCACCAAACAAGGCTCTGTGGACTTCTGGCATTGTCTGATGGGCTATTAGGTTTCCAGAGTGTTGGAAACCTTTATCTTTTGATCCCCATGATAGATTTCAACCCCACCATCTATCTCCTCAGACAGATAGGCCTGTTAGTCAATTTGGACGTCATCATCTTTTTTGGTGGCGATTTTATACCTAGGAATTGTGTTTCACACTCTAGCCTTCACCAAAGGGAAATCTTGTTTTATGCAGCGCACAACCATTTGAGGCTCCAACAGCTGCTCCAAGCCCTGGAGGACCAGTCCACCAGCAACACTTGGTACCTGGTCGTATCTTTTACCACTTTGCTAAGTCTCTGTTTTGCCTCATTTAGCAGATCAGTGATGAGGTCATCTCTTGCTGAGAACTTTGAACCTTGCTTGATACATCAAGTTAGGCGTTTGAATTGTCTTCAGCTGCTCAATCTGCTTTTCCTTCTTCTCATAGTATTCCAGAATCTTCCATCTCTGGGTTTGCACAGGACAACCTTTCTCAATGTTGAACTCTTCTTCTCCTTTGCATCTATTTCTTCAGCTTTCTCATTGGCTTCTTGTGCGATGAGAGCCACTGCGTGCTTAATCTGTTTCTGCACATCTCCATCCCTGAGCGCCATGGTCAAAGGCAAAGCTCAGCCAGGGAAAAGCCTCGAATCTGGGCTCTAAGTGGCAGAGGAGCAAACTCAACACAAAAACCCAGGGAGATTCAACTTTCTTTACTCTATAAACCTGGCTTCTGCATACCTTCGCTCTTGATTGAGCAAAAACATGTGCAAGTATTTTTAAAAGCATTATCATCGATATAGGCCTTGATTTTTTTTTAATGCCTAAAGTGTCAACTTAGTAATTTATTACAGGCAGCTGAAAATAAAAAAATTGGACCTACGCCTGTGCCACACACATGCAGAGTCAAACGCCTGCCCCCACCCTGTAGTGAGACCTGTCTACTTGCAGAACTGAGAAAGGTGATAGGATAACCTGACTGTCACAGTACCCAGGCTGTGACTGTCACAGTACCCAGGCTGTGAGATCTTCGCCAGGAAGTATATGCCGCAGACCCTTTTCCTGGTTTGCCAGTTCACAGCTGGGACTATGGGCACACCCAGCACTATATATACAATAGAAATATATTAAAAATATTTGTTTTGGTATGGAGAGACGGCTTAGGGGCTTGGAGAACTGACTGTCTATTCAGATGACTCAGGTTCAATTTCTCGCACGCATATGGCAGCTCACAACCATCTGTAACTCCAATTTCAGGGCCTCTGATGCCCCCTTCTGATTTCTTTGGGCTCCAGCACGCATGTGGCAAAGACATGGATGCAGGCAAAACATTCAAACACATAAAGTAAAATAAACAATAAAATTATTTTTTTAAAGTTTGCTAATGAGTTCCTGACAAAAACCAAATTTATTCCATAGTCATTAAACTAGTAAGTACCACCTGTAAAAAGTGGAGCTGATATTATTGGTTAGAATGCTGGCTTATAGTTATTCATATTTAATTTTATTTCAATGATATTTATATGCAGTGAGCTGGTAGAGCCTGCACCCTCAGATTTAACCAGCCAAGAATCAGAATGTTTGAAAAATAAATTTCCAATGTGCGCAACATATATCGACTGTCTCCATTTTCATTGATTCTAGATAATTATCAGATACATTAAATTAGATAGGATAACAGTTATCTACACAGCATCTACATTAGATTTCTGTTACAATTAATCTACAAGTAATGTTAAGTGTCCAGAAACATATGTATGCATTACATTTTAATACCATGCATACTGTTTTATATAAGTCTTGAGGATTCAGACTGATCTTCAGAACCAAACACCAGGTACAGATACCCAGGTAATGACTGTACCTTACACTGCATTTCGTCTGCCCTGAGCAGCATGGTGGCATCCCACAAGCCCAGCACCCCAGTGGAGAGAAATGAACGTAGCCTAGTACCTCTGTGTTTCAACCTGAGCAGTGTTCTGAAGCCCCAGCAGTGAGGTGGAAATACAGAACCATAGACTGGTGGCCAATGGCCCCCGAGGAAATGGAGACCCACAGGAGGGTATCGTTCTGTAGTTCACTCACTATGCAAACTATAGGTGGCCTTGAGCTCTTTCTGCTGTCTCTTCTTAGGTGCCTACACGCTGAGTTAATACACACGACACCTGTATCCTAGTTTTGATAATTTTGTCTGTTAACATGAACCAAGATGACTAAAGATCTCCTTGGCACCAGTTCCTCAGCTTGTTGTTGTCTTAGTAATTTTCTATTGCTATGTGTGCTGGTTTGCATATGCTTGGCCCAGGGAGTGGCACTATTAGAAGGTATGGCCTTGTTGGAGGAAGTGTGTCACCGTGGGGGTGGGCTTGGAGACCCTCCTGGCTGCCTGAGGGTGCTCAGTCTGTTCCTGGCTTCCTTCGGGTGAAGATGTAGAACTCAGCTCCTCCTGGACCATACCTGTCTGGATGCTGCCATGCTCCTGCCTTGATGATAATGGACTGAACCTCTGAACCTGTAAGCCAGCCCCAATTAAATGGTGTCCTTTATAAAACGTGCATTGGTCATGGTGTCTGTTCACAGCAATAAGACCCTAACTAATACACTATGATAAGACACCGTGATCAAGACAAGTCATTAGAGAAAACATTTCATTCGGCTTACGGTTTCAGAGAGTTGGAGTCCATGACAACAGAGCAAAGGCATTGTAATGGCAACAGCTAAGAATTCACATCCTGATCCACAAGAAGGGGGCAGAGAGAGATACTAGGAAATAAGGCTTCTGAAACCTCAACATTGTCCCCAAGGCTATGTTAGACCTCCTCTAATAAGCCTATACATCCAAGTATAAACTGGAGACCAAGTATTCAAGTATGTTCCTATTGGTGCCATTCATTCATTCATTCATTCATTCATTCATTCACTTATTCATTCAAACCACCACATCATTTTTCTTCTCCCAGGTTTCATGCCTGCTGTTCCTGGCCTAAAATGTCTTCCTTTCTCTACTCCACACTCTAGCATAGCCCACATCCCTTGCACCAGCACAGATTCCCTCTTGACAACCCCCATTTTCACTTGTTGCTATCAGCACATGTAACCAGAGATAGCACTGTTATCATCTTGTCTCTCCTGTCAGCTTTGAAGATTGTTCATGGAGCACAGGTCATATTCCTGTATCTCCATCTTACCCTCTTGTCACAGGATAACCCCAGTAACTGATCATCACCATAAACTTAGGCGGTCAGGTTCTGAACTGCACGGTGATCCTTGCTTTAGCTTAGAGTTTGTTCATATTTGGTTAAAAACATAAATTTAATTGTATTAAAAACTATAAAATTAGTGGCTGCAGAGATGGCTCAGCAGTTATGGTTACTGGCTGCTTTTGCAGAGGGCCTGGATTCAATTCCTAGCATCTACATGCTGACTCACAAATTGTCTGTAACGACAGTGCCAGGGCATCCAGTGTTCTCTTTTGGCCTTGGTCATCACTGCTCACAGATGGTTCATGAAAATCTACACAGGCAGAAACCTCAGACACATAAAATATAAACAAATGAATTTTTTTGAAAAGATGTAAAATTAAGAATTAATTCTTAGCCTATTGGAAAACTAGGCCAGAAAGTGGGTAGTCTCGATCTGAGACATTTGTTTCTTTCCCTTTACCAAATTAGACAATTTCTGTAAGCAATCTCTTGGCCCAAGACTCAAGTGTTGTATGAGGTATGCATGTGTGTGTGTGTATGTATGCGCCTGTGTTCATTAATCTGTTGTTCTGTTCCTAGAATGGGGTCATAGGTGGGACAGAAAGACTTCTGAAGTCTTGGCCTGTGAGGCATGAGAGGATTGCTTCAGATACGATGACACGAGACCAGAAAACACCTGGAGTCCATGATACTTCTACCTTAGCCTCCCAAGCACTGGAATTAAAGGTATATATCACCTGCCTCACATTTGTTCATTTTTTTAAATTTTTAAGTAGATTTTTTTATTCTGTGTATGTCTGTGTACCCATGTACACTCATGTGCCTATATGCATACGACACGCTGTCAAAGGATTAGCTTCACTCAAACTAGACAAGTCTCTTCCACAGCCACACGTCTAGCCTGTGTCTTGAGTCTTCCCACTAGACTTGAGTCTTCCCACCATGCAGTGACAAGTCATTTTGGCAAAAGCAGGAACATTTTCATCAAATCAAAACCCAGACAAGTTGAGATACATCAACCCCAGCCCCCGACTTTCCTCAAAGTCAAAGATAAGTTTTAGTCACTGGTGGGTGGGAATGACCCATCAGAAATTTGATTTTATAATCAAATTCAATCTAAGAAATGGTTTTTAAAATTTTTATGTCAGAGGTAGAAATCATTTTAAAATAGGAGCTTAGATACAGTTCACCTCCTGAGAGGAAACATTACACAGCTTCACAAGCCGAGTCACAATGTCTGGGGCTAAGTCTCTTTCATAACCAATGGCATTTACTTTGCCATGTTCACCTGGGGGGGGAAGAGCTCAGAAATCCAGGAAATCCGAGACGCTCTGCCACAGAAGATCAAGTGCTGAGCCTAGAAACAGTGAAAGGGTTTGAGAAACCCAAGGTTATCAAGTAATCAGACCCCCAAGATTGGGGAAAATCTCAGCTTCCTGTCTGTTAAGCAGGCTTCTCTGTTTGCCCAGCCCTCCTCTGTACTCTCACACTCTACTGAGGAGCGACAGGAACTGGCTCGTGGAATTTAGAAGAAAGGGTTGCAGTCCTCTTCAGGGTCAGGTATGGAAAGACAAGCTCTGGTCTTGGGGTGCCTCCCCCAAAGTGAAATGCAAACTGCCTAAGGGGGAGGCCTTCTCTTTGTTGGGCAAATAGGACTAACTTTGAATATATGATGCTCCAGAAAGCGCTCCACTCTGCTCAGTGCTCATGGCAAGGTGAAAGCAAGCATTGCTCACTGTAAGGCTAAACTAAGGTCACCTAGACATGGCCTTCCTCTGGTGAAGCTAAAGAGATCACAATCTGCCAGACAGACAGCAGGGACCCAAGACTGAAGACAGCAGGGACCAAGAGTCAAGCAGTAAGTTCAGTGAGCCAGGATACAGACGTGTCTTGGGATCGTTAAGACATAAGATGGCTTAGTCTTTACATTTCAAAATTACAGAGAGGAAAATCTGTCAGTTTTACACTCGGAAAAAGCTGTTCTTGAGGTGGGGCAGGGGGAATAGCTCAGTCAGGAAAGTGCATTGCCATTTGGGCGTGAGGACCTAGGATTACCCCCCCCCGACCCCCCCCCCCCGACCCCTGCCCCAGGTTTCAGAATAAAGCATGGCAGGAGTGTGAGTTTGGAATACCAGTGCTGGGAGGATCCCAGGAGCTGATTGGCTAGCCAGCTTAGCCTAACTGGTGAGTCTCAGGTCCCAGTGAGAGACCTCGTCTCAAAAACAAAACAAAACAAGGTAGATGCAGTCAGGGCCTAAGAATGACAAAGAACCCAGGCTGTAATCTAGCGCGCGCGCGCGCGCACGCACACACACACACACACACACACACACACACACACACACACACACACACCATACACTTACACAATACTTATTCACATACTCCTCACTTACACACACTTAAATACACGCACTTACACATGTAAATACACATCTTAAAACATATACATACGCACACCTTTTTGTCTTTATTCAGTGATACAATTCCTTACTACCGACACTGCCAATGTCAGCGGACTCTATTCTTCTCTGCTCGCACCTCCTTTGGCTCCACTGTGTCCTCCTCTAGCTAACTCCTTGGTTGCCTGCATCTGAACCTACATTAGAAATTTCCTGTCCATTCATTCTGTTCATCCAGGCCCACGTTACGAATGTGAGACCTTCTGAACATGTCTAGAACGTTAGTCTGTTGTCCACCTGCACAGCCCAGGCTTCAGCATCTCACATTTGGACACAATGGTCTCTTCTCAGTTCTCCTAGTCTGCAGAGTTCTACTTCCTGCTTTTGCACAGCCCACACTTCATATGGTCAAGGAGACACGGATCAAATCTTTCTAGGACTCGAAGTATAGTTCTGGGGTTGAGGCCTTGCCTAGCATGTAGAGGGTCATAGACTTCATTGATGCCCCGTATTGAGAATACAAATGAGCAAGAATATTTCTGAAATATGAGTCACATCTGCTTTCCATTTCTCAGCTCTACAAAAATTCTTTTGTCTCTTTTTGAGTGAAAAGCAGACCCCAAAATAGTGGACATGGAGGAATAGGGGCTCTGGCCCACAGATGCTTCCATCACTGACTTGCATTTGCTGCAAAAAACAGCAGACAGAAGAATTATCACTATCAGAGGCTGGGGAGGTGGCTCAGTCAGTTAAGAACACTGGCTGCTCTTCCAGAAGACCCAAGTTCAATTCCCAGCACCCACATAGCAGCTGACAACGGTCTGTATCTGGATATCTGGCACCTTTACTGACATACATGTAGGCAAAACACCAGTGCACATAAAATAAAAATAAATGAAAATCCCAATAACACACTCTGGTGGAACTATAAACTGTGGATGAGAAGCTGGGCTGTGGGTGAGCATCTCACCAAAATTAACGGGTTTCACCATTGTACTGATGTAACTCTCTTGGATTCAATTCCTAGCCCCTTTTCATAGACTTGTCTATCCTCCTGTCCTGTTCAGCAGTGCTTTTCCCTTCTGGAAAGCTCTTCCTGTCAGCTGCTTATTCTTTGAAACCCAGCCCATCACCATCACCTTGTGAAAAGTTCCTGGCTTCCTGAGGCAGAAGTAACACTCTGAGTTGGGCCCCTTCTTTCAATCCTGAACCCGCTTCTTTTTCAGGTATAAAAGCTAACTATTACAGAACTATCTGTTGTTTTGGTCTGTTCCTCAGAACAACTCTTCAAAGACATTTTACCCACCTGAGTATTGCTACTGCTTAACACAGCATGCCATCTATCCACAGTAGATGCTCACTAGTGAAGGCCAAAACAGGGGCTAGAGAGATGGCTCAACACTTAGGCAGAAGCACATACTGCTCGCTCTTCCAAAGGACCCAAGTTCAAATCCCAGCATCCACATTAGGTGGTTCATAATCACTTGCAACTCTAGCTCCAGGAGGTCAACACCTCTTTTGTACTCCATGGGCACCCACAAACCCGTGGGAGGCACACATATAAATAAAATCTTAAAAAAGATGAAAGCAAGAGAAATGGGAAAGTCTCATATGTACTAAAATAATGCTGGGTTCAGACTGTGTGCTGGATACTTTTCCATATTACATTACTTCCTGTGCTGGATACTTTTCTATACTACATTACTTCCTGTGCTGGATACTTTTCTATACTACATTACTTCCTGTGCTGGATACTTTTCTATACTACATTACTTCCTGTGCTGGGTACTTTTCTATACTACATTACTTCCTGTGCTGGATACTTTTCTCTGTTACATTACTTCCTGTGCTGGATACTTTTCTCTGTTACATTACTTCCTGTGCTGGGTACTTTTCTATACTACATTACTTCCTGTGCTGGATACTTTTCTCTGTTACATTACTTCCTGTACTGGATACTTTTCTCTGTTACATTACTTCCTGTGCTGGATACTTTTCTAAACTATATTACTTCCTGTGCTGGATACTTTTCTATACTACATTACTTCCTGTGCTGGATACTTTTCTATACTACATTACTTCCTGTGCTGGACACTTTTCTCTGTGACATTACTTCCTGTGCTGGATACTTTTCTATACTACATTACTTCCTGTTACTTTGCTCTTTTACTTCCTTCCTGTTTTTCCAACACTATTCTCCTGGAGATGTGGAGCTTTGACTCATTTCATAGAGAAATGCTCAATCTTGCTGCTGGTTCTCAGGTGACAGTGACACAAACTCCGATCTGGATCTTATCTGTCTGTGTCCCCTCTGCTGTCACTGAGGCTAAGGTTGAGATAACAGGGCTGGTCTTGGGCCACCACATCTGACTTAAAGAAAACCTTTAAAACTTGATAAAAAATTTCTCCATTTGGTCCATTTTGCATGTAAAACAGAGGGGGTGGATATCTAGATAGGCACGCACACACACACACACACACACACACACACACACACACAAACTCTGTCATACAGGACACAAGTCTGTCTAATATAGCAAACTAATTGATCACTCACTAATGTAATCAGTGGACTAATCGCAGTGCTTAGAGCATTCCACCTCAGGCATCCCTGTATATTTCTAAGTTTTCTTTCTCAAAACAGTATCGAGCCATAATAATTTTCCATTTCTCAGGATACAGTCATGGTTTTACAAATGCAATTTATACTGTTACCTCCAACAGAACTTCATTTCTGTGGCTTTCAATTAACCGCAGTAGTTCTACCTGTTCAGAGATTGCATCCTGCTTCTGTTGCTCCATTGACCTGTAGAGAGGTGACATCTAAAAGCCACACACCGCACCCCCAAGCTGAATCTTTCACAAACGCTGCATTCTTTATGGAGAGCAAGCTTAATAATTTGGCTCTGGGCTTTGCCAGCACTTAAGTAGCTTTTGTCCATGCCTCTTTAATATTAAACCCTTTGGTCCTACAGTGAAAATAAACTAATGAAAGTGAACATGCCCACTGAAGCCACCCTGTTTGTCACAGCTTACAGAAGCCGGCGAAAGTTTCAAGCCTCCCATGGAAGTTGGAATTTATTTCATAGTGTAAAAGGAAACATCCAGCAATTATATTTACCTGAGATTGTGAGTAGCCAAGACAGAGACACTGAAGAGGAAGACAGTTACAATTTCTGCATTGCCCAGCAAACCAAGTGAGTAACCAGGCTCTTTCCTGAGAGGGCTGCAAGCCAGCCTGCAGGGAGCCAGGCGAAGCTAGACTAGAACGCACTGAGACCAGTCAGTCTAAGCACCTCCTCCGAGCGTTATTTTGTCAAGTGAATTATCATCTGAAACCTTTTTTCTCTTCTAGTATCCTAAAGGGAGACCAAACTGGGAGGGTGGAGAACTTTGGCCAGAGACTGGTTTTCCATCATCTAAGCATCTCAAGTAGGGGTAGGATCATAAAAACACAAAGTGCACAAGAGGCAGGGAGGGAAACCTGCCTTCTTTCTAGCAAAAGTAGACTATCATACTTACAAAAGACGCCTTGGAAGTCTTCTCCAGAGAAAAGGCTCGGGGAGCACAGAAGGGGCAGAGGAGCAGAGACTAGGTGGCAGCGGGACTTCCTTCGGCCTCCACAATGGGAGAGTCATTGTTCCTTATCGCTCTGACCTCTGAGAGGCTCCAGGAGCCAGGGAGGCCTGGCCTCTGATCCCAGCTGCCCTCTCTCCTGGCCTCTGGGCCTCGGATTTCCAACTCGCAGATAAAGCTGCCCGGCCTGACACCAGCTCCAAGATTCATTAGGGACTGTCTGCGAAGTGCTTGCAAGACACAGTTATATAAGCCCGGCGTATTATTATCATCACACACCCCCATAGACCCGGCTCTGCCAGACAAACAAAAGGCAGTTCCAAGAAGAGGAGGAGCAGAGGCACAAGTTCCACTGGGGGTGAATTTCGGGACACTGCTGAACTGACTGGAAAAAAAAGGCAACCCAATAGGAGTATGCAAACCTCGGCAAACAAACTGCGTCGCAGCTGGCCAGCTGGGAGGGGAGGGGGCGGGAAGGGAGTCAGGGTTTCCAGGCATGCGATTCTGGCGCCTGGAGCTCAGTACAGTAGCTGTCTGTGGCAGGATGGAATGGATGAGGAAGATGTGGGCTTTGGAAAGTCAGGCGATCCAGAGGCCAAGTACTTAGTAAACACTGATCGTTCTTAAACCCGGACCCAGTGCTCTGTTCTCTTTATTCCTGGTCTTCTTTTCCTAATGGTAGTTTGCAGGGAATCTCCTGAGCTCTGTGGAGTTCTGTTTGAAACTTGACTGGGTCTCTGCTTTTTCCTTTGTGAGAGCAACAGGTCCCCTCCCCCATCCCCAAGACAGGGTCATCTGAGAAAGTTAACTGCCATGGTCCTCATCTCTTAGCTTGCTGGTGTATCTTCTCTAAGATTATTATTATTACTACTACTACTATTATTATTATTATTACCTGCTCTTAGCATTCCCCTCCTGGTATGATGACTCCTACCCTAGTACTTCCAGCCCCACCCTCTAGTATCACCTTCCTGGCAGCATCTTACAGAGCGAATCACTCTCAAAAGGTGGATTTAACAGTCCTTGCATTTAGGACCTTACTCACACCCGTGTTCAGGCTCATTTCAAAACTCTGCTCCCCTGCAAAGCTCACTCCAATTCTTTCTTATCTTACTGTATTTCGCTACCATGACCCAAGCCTCCCTCCTCGGGTGCTTGGGAACCATTGTGTTAGCCTCGGAACAGCAGAAACTTAGTAAGCTTGCTGAACTCGTTTGAGATCAGGTCTCACTTTGTAACCATGGCTGTCCTGGAACTCACAGAGATCTACCTTCTTTTGCGCTGCCTCGCCATTGCTAGTATTAACGGTGTGCACCGCCAAGTCTGGATGGCACTGATATACCTTACAGCTTGACTGGACCTCACTTGTGTCTTCTGAGTGAAGGAAGAGTCTACGTATGAACAGAGAAGTTGGTTGTTGTAGATATGTAGTAGACCTGTGAGGGGTTTGCGGTACTCCTCCCATGTTTGAGTGATTGAGAATGCTCGGTGCCGGTAGGCTGCATGCTTCCTAGCGTGCTCGAGACCCTGGGATCCATCCTTGAACCTGGAAAAGCTGAGGCACAGCCTTTATGGGATGCTAAGTTTGGGTGGTCTTTTTTCAAACATAAGTCTAAGTTTGCAGAGAAGCAGAACTTCTAACACCTATGAAAGCCCCCATTACCCACAGAAGGTGTCCTTTAAGGATGGCCTATGGGCTAGTGAGACGGCTCAGTTGGTAAAAGTGCTTGCTGCCAAACCTGGCAACCTTGAGTTTGATCTCGGGGACCCACGTTGAGGAAGGAGAGAAATGACTCCAGCAAGCTGCCCTCTGACCTCTGCATTACGCCTAACGTGTATAAATAAGTCAGTGTAATTAAAAAGAAGAAAAGTACAGCTCATTTCATATAATCCCCCGACAGTGGCATTTTCAGCACTAACACGCTAGAGGCTACACTTTATGGAAACTGTATGGGCCTTCAGAAAAAAGCAACTGTGCTCTGGGTTACTACACGGGGTGACCACTGCCTTCCTGAGGCTTTTATTAACATGTACTAGGTGACATTTCCGCTGCTGTTCTTTGACCAAAGCAGCATGCTTTAAATTCCACACCCGGTGTCTGGAACCTTCATCCTGTCATCTAAGAGACTTGAGCTGTTTCTACACAGCAAACTCTCTCCAACGCATACAGAATGCTCAGTGAATTAGAATAATTTTCCCGCCCCCTCTAATTCGGAACAATTGAATACAATTCAGGTTCTAGAGAATTTCAGCCTCAACTCGAGTGTTTGGGGGTTTAGACCTCAGGGCTAGTTATGCTCATATACGTTTGTTTTATATTTTAGAGGGTGAGGCTAGAGACCCAGGACCTCTACATAGCCCCAGCCCTAATGAGTGTCCTTTACAAAGATGTTCTTATTATTGTTTTGGTTATTTTGTATCTATAGATGTTTTGCCCACATGTATGTCTGTGCACCACATGTGTGCAGTGTGCTTAGAAGGCAGAAGAAGGCATTAGATCCTCTGGGATCTGATGGTTGTGAGCCACCATATGGGTGCTGGGGCTAGAATCCAGCTCTGGGAAAGAGCTACCACCCCACCCCCTAATGAGCATTCTTAACCTGCCAGTACCCTGAAATATAGGCATCTTATCTTTATTTTAGCAATAGGAAAATCAAATCTGGCTGTGGTAACCCATCTTTCATCTGTAGAACCCAATCCTGGAGGGAAGCAATCATGAAGGAGGGAAGAGTCATTACGGATCCTGGTTCCACAGACTTCTGCCCACGCTGACTTGGTTCTGTTCACTGGGCATCATTCCATGGTATGGCTGGTACAGGTGACTTAGGTCTGACATACTGCCTGATATCTTGGGGCCTTATTGCACCATTCTAAGGGCCAAACCCATAAGTTCCTCTGTTTTTTCCCCCAGTTTGCAGCCCTGCCAGTAGGAAAGACTCTCCACTTGGCTTGGTCCCCTGTCCATCAGATCAGCACACCTCATCATCAACCCAACTCGGCTTCCTGGGCTTCAGCTCAGTCCTGCCATGGAATTTGTCAACGGAGCCAATCCTGCTCTCCCTTGTAAGCCCTCCCAGCTAGACAGAGACAACTCCATCTTGATACAAAAACCAGCCCCCCTGTCTGCAGTTCACTGTGGGCCCAGTCCAGAGTACAGCGGCCTTGAGCCTCCTCCCCCAGGCGATGAGTACGTGACTAAGTAGATCTTCCCTGCTCAGCACCGGGTGCTGTGAACGCTAATGTCCCCAGAGCTCTAGGGTGGAACTGAGAGAACAAAACAATGAGCAGACGTTAATACTAATACTAAAAGGAATTTATTACACAGACCTATTGCCAAACAGGCCATCTTAGGACCTTTGCTAAGCGTCATGCTATTCACAAGTAGAAATAAATTTTAGCCCAAATAATGTCAACCAGACCTAACCTTTATTAATTTCTATACCCCTGAGCTTTGCCATTTGCTGTTTTTAATTTTTATTTTGCTCACCTAGACGTCTGGGACGTCGGTAGCATGGTCCGTTTCTTAGACAGCTTTAACTTCAGCACTGCCTACAGGCAAAGGATAAAAATGTGACCCTTTGGTGGCTGTCATTTAAAGTCACTAACTACACTCCTCCAGGAAAAGCAACAGAAGGAATTCTTCTCATCTCCATGGATGGCAGACTATAATAAACAGGTTTTTTTTTCATCTGAGACATCCTATTATTAATACATTTCCAAATTCTCAGCCCCAGGAACAAACCTTCCGATGTAATTTCTTTCCTGTCCGTGAGATTTACAATGGAAAGGTCATGTTTGCACTAGACTTTGGTTTGAAATTAATCTTCTCTTCCTGTATTTCTATAGAATCCAGGCACTTTATTATTTAGTTATTTCCAAATATGAAATGCTTGTCATTCTTGAACAACGACCTAATCTTCCCTTTGTGGGTGGAGAAAGGGATCCAGGAAACCATTGGCAGGGCATGGATTACTCGGAGGGCTATGAGGAGACCTGAAATGCTTGCTTCCACGTCTCAGTCTATAAAATAAAGATGTGAAGTGTTCTCTGAGCAGTATGCACGATGCTCTCCTGCTGTGGAAGTCGGAGGGAAAATGCAATAGCAATGTGTGCCTTTTTTCCCTTTCCCATTACACATAGTTCAAGGCCAACTTGGGTTACACGGCCAGTCTTTGTTTCAAAAAAGGAAACCTCAATAATGAAGTTCGCTTGGATTCTGTCATACAAAATAAGCAGACATCTTAAGACCTCCCAACCGACTTTAACACTGGGGCTCTGCCTTACCACACTGCCTTGTCTTGCAGGTGCTGTGCCCTACATGTGAACACACGATATTAGAGCAAGAACTCATTTAAGCCCTATCTGTTCTTCATCAAACCTCTACTAAGGGGGTAGGGACTAGCTCTTGTGAAATTTCATAACGTTTTATCAACGTATACACTGAGCTTTTATGTTATTCCTGAAGCCAGGCGAGACCCTGCCCATCCCCTCACTTCAAAGGCTTCCTCACTTCACTAATTCTGAGGAGTAAATTGATTTTCTCATCATTCGCTGCCTTTGACAATAGAAGGCCGGCGCGCCCAACACTGCTAAAGCCACAGCTCCCTTCCACCCAAGGGGAAAGAATGCGTGTTAATATCTTTAATGACTGGCATCTTTATGAGAAATTCGAGATCATTTATCCTCAGCCAATAACCTGCCTAGGATTAAAATGTACTTGGGGCTTAGAACGGAAGTAGTCTGTCAGGAGAAATCGTTTAGAATGATATGAATTAACTGAATAAATTGGCTTCCGATAGCTTCCTGAGGACACGTAGATTCAAGTTGGTTGAAAGTCATCACGAGATGCAGAAGGATCTGGAAAAGAACTGACATTCTGTAGGAGGAACACAACACATTCTGGTTGTATCTACTAAGACCTGGTTCGAGGAAGACTCTGGAATCAAGAGAACATGCCGCGTAAGCAGGCAGATGACTCCTCTACTCACAACAGCCGTGGGACATCACAAAACCACCTCCTTCCCTGAAGGGCCTGGTTCTAAACAGTCTATAGTATCCGCTGGGCACTGGTCTAGTCCTCTCAGGGCTGCCTTTGAAGGACCAGTGAGTGTTGGATCTGTGTCCTGCAGGAGCACCCCCTCCACTTGTAATGGAGTTGCACTGTAGCTAACAAGCTTTTACCAGAATCTCACTGTTCTTTTCCTCCAAAGTTTCACAGAAAACTCTTTTTAAAACCTACTTATTCAGAAAACCTAGGGAATTATAGAAAAAGCGCTCTAACCGTCCAGAAGTATAATTGGTCTGGGAAAAGGTGTAAATTGTCGGAAAATGTAAACTGCATCCTTGTAATTGATGCCAACACTTCACTTGTAGATGCTCCTCCCCAGGAAATCTTACAGTCTGTGTGTCTTGTAGGCACTCGCTCCATGAGACCTTTTCTAGGGAATGGGAAACTTAATCTCTTTCCATGGAGTGTTGGCTGAGAGGTGATTCTGGTAGTCACTTGGGTTTTCATATTTAAACATGCTCATAGAAAGGCATGGGTTGATGGTATACCTCTATGACAGAACCATGAGCCAAGCCTTGATAACCCCCCAAACACAACTGTGATACATGTATGCATTCATGCATACATACATACATATACATACATATGCATATATACATAATACATACGTACATACGTATGTATATAGGAAACCAGTAAGAACCTTGTTAAAGAGATAGAGACGGATAATAACATCACTGTTACTCTGACTTTAGACCAAGGAATAAAGAGTCCTTTGATGGCCTAGCAGATGAAATTTTTCACGTGAGTATATATGTGTGTTTGTGTGTGCACACATGTAGATGCCAGAGATTGACGTCCTCTGACACACCTCAAATGCTATCTGCTTGGACTTTTGAAACAGTGTCTCTTACTGTCCTGGCCTTCCATCTAGCCTCTGGGATCTACCGCTTTCTACCTCATCATATGGATTCTGGGGTTGGATTCAAGGTCTCTAGTACTTCCCTGACTGAACTATGGCCTGAGCTCCCAATTTCATGTTCTGTTCGAATGTTAAGATTTAAGCGAAGGTGCACTAGGGGAAGGCAAACTGACAGAGAAGACACTGAGCACAAACTAATGAGGTTTGCCACCGTGGCCCTGTGTGCAAATAGAGGTGCAGATGCTAATGTGGTGCCAAGGATCAGGTGCTGGGCAGGGGCAAAGAGAACGGACAGGCTGGAGGCCAAAGAGGAAGCCGGGTTTGTAAGAGATGGGACCCGGGGTGCCATCCACTGCAGAGGTCGCAGACCGAGAGATACTTATAAGGATGTGCAGTGACACAGAGAGAAAAAGCCTCAGCAGGCATAATCTCCAAAAGCCCCTTGTCTGGGGCTGAAAACTGCCAATGTTGCTGTGAAGCAGAGGCTGAGGTGTGAGTCAGGGACAAGGCAGGAATGGAAGGGACGACGGGCAGGCAAGGCCAAGCTGAGTGACCTGAGAGAGGCTGCCTGACTCCAGGCGAAGCAGACTTTACCCACAATTCACTCACACAGCCGTCAAGTCCTGAGGTGTTTGTGTTGAACAGGAACCTCTGGACTAAAGCTATGGTGGCTTTTCAGAAGCAACTGGAGCTGGGTGAACGTGGGCCTCTGTGTTCACCTGTCTTTCTCGGGCAAAGAGTGTATCAGGATGATTGTCATGTGAAAGTTCAGAGTGAGAAGACACCATAGAAGGGGCCCCTGGAAGTGTGCCTTCAAAGGGGGAGGCAGATCTGTGACATCAAGACAGCCTGGTTTACATAGCAAGTTCCTGGCCAGTCTGGGCTGCATAATGAGACCCTGTTTTCTTGCTCTGTTTTGGGTTGGCTTTTAGGGAAGGAGGAGGAGGTGGAGGAGGAGGAGGCAAGGTGAAAGGTGTTTATCACCACAGTCCCTCCACGACTCATTGCTTGGTAGGAAAGTGCTCTGTCTCCTACAGTAGGCTGTGATCCTGCTCTGGCCTTTGCCAAAGGTTTGAATTCTTTATTTCTTAGAGCAAAAGGAAGGAAAAATCATTTTTTCTTCCCCCCTTTCTTTTTGTCATACAGACAAGTGACTGTAATCTAAACAAAGTTATCCAGTCAAAGGCTGCATCTGTCAAATTACCAGGAGCGCAGTTCAACTTTCCAAGGGCTGACATAATCATTTAAAGGTATAATTTGTCTCTCCTCTCTCTCTCTCTCTCTCTCTCTCTCTCTCTCTCTCTCTCTCTCTCTCTCTCTCTCTCTCTCCGCTTTGCTATAAAGCTGAGGTTTGGTGAATTGAGCCAACTTAAATTTTAGGTCTTGTGTTTAAGTATTTAGACCTTAATGTCTTAAAAGCTTTTTAATAGAGAACTCTAAACAGCACCCATTCATTAAACAAGCAATTGTTGAAAAGTTAGGGAGGGCCAGGGACTGCTGTGGATTCAGATAAGATTTTTCAACCCGCCTTTTAATGAAAATATATGTTCTTACAAACTATGTTCTGGAATAGAATTTTGCAGGGTTAAAATAATTACCATATAGAGGGAAAAGAACTTGGTTAAACTCTCAACGAGGCTGAAAGGGAAGTACAAAGAGTGAAGAGGGAACGCAGGCCAGGGCTCTGGCTCAGTGGAGAGAGCCTGGCTTCCATCCTTAGCACAGCAAGAAGGCATTTTCACGCATATGCACATGCATATGTATGTACATTCACACAGGGTTCACTGGGATAGCTCAGTGGGTAGAAGCACTTGCTACCAAGCCTGACGACCCGAGTTTGATCCCCAGGACCCACGTGGTGGAAGAAGAGAAGCACCTCCTAAGTGATGTCCTCTGACTTCCACATACCTGTGATGGCGTGTACAAGCGAATAAATGTAATAACAACTTCAATAAACAAATGAATAAAGGCACGACTGAAAGGGCGGGAGGGAGTGTAGTATCTAGTTTCCTGGCAGCCCATCCTGCTTTGGTGTATAGTTGGTATATTGCTGGAGGGGTCCAACTCTAGATCTCAGCTTCTTCTCCTCGGAAGTTGGGGAGAAACCAAAAAGAGAGGAGTGCTGAGAAAAGGAAAATATATCCCTTCTAAATGCACTGGAAGTCACCTGTACACATCATGGTACATATCAGTAAGTATTAATATCTCAATACGTTTTACTCAAGAATAAAAATATTACATGATACAAGACTTAATTTTAATGTTTTACCTAAGAATACATAACATTACATAGTGTGTGAGGCAGAGGCAGGATTATTTCAGTCAGATTTAAGGCATGTTCTAGACAACATAATGATATTCTCATCTCAAAAAGAAAAAAAAAAGAAAAAGAAATCCAAACTTAAATTATGAATTGTCCTTGACCGATGGCCCAGGCATGTGCGACTGACTGGAAGACGGTTTCTAAGGACATTTAAGTGGACGTTAACTTTTCAGTTTGCACAGATGGATTACAGAAAGCTAGTGAAATGGATCTGTGTCCTCACCCTGTGGCTTGTCAGCTCTGCTGTGTGTGCTCAACCTTCCTGTGCTTGTCTTTCTTTACTAAAACCGGCATAGCTAAAAAGAGCTGCAAATTTAATGGAAAATGGTTAGTCAAGAAGAGGTCAGTTACTCAGATAAATCTGTGGTTGATGAACCGTCTTAATTGGCTAGCCTTATAAAGAACATTCTCAGGGACACATATCCCTCAACTTATGGTGGGGTTACAGCCAGATCGGGATGTTGAAAACGACAAACACCATGAATTGAAGATACAGTTGGTCCGTGTACCCTTTCAAATATCATTACCTAGACACGTGTAACAATCTCAGAATACTCACATTGGTCTCCAGCGAGGCAAAACCACCCACCGAAAGTCAATTTCACAGTAGGTAGCTGACTATGGAGAAAAATTAAACTATGCCCAGAGGGCTCACAACTTGTAGCACAGTGCAGACAAGAAGCCCACCGCTGTGCAACTAGCTGATGGTTGGGCCCACTGTGTCTCTGTGGTGGGAGAACAAAAGGAAGTTTCCTGCTCATCGTTTTGAGTTGTCCTTCTATAAACCTGGCCCCTTTGTCGTTTCATTTGTGTTTTGCAGTGGTGGTAATTGAACATATTTTTTTTCTTTTTTCTTTTTTTTGGAGCTGGGGACCGAACCCAGGGCCTTGCGCTTCCTAGGCAAGCGCCCTACCACTGAGCTAAATCCCCAACCCCAATTGAACATATTTGAGAAAAGACAGGAGAAAGGACGGAACTGACTTAGCAGAACAGGAGAGCTTCGCTGCCGCCTCCGCCGCTGCTGCCGCCATCCCAGCAGCCGCCACCGCCGCCGCGGCCGTCACGCACGGTTTTTGCATCACGCACGTTGGTTTTTCCGTCAAAGACAACAGTGTGTGTTCTCCCTTCACTCCCACCCATGGACTACTGTGATGTGAGCAGTCTGCACCCGCAGACCGATGAGGTGCAGGGCTTACTTGGTGATAGATGGCGTGAGCACAACTCTTGTGGACACGGAAGGCATGGCCGACCGCAGACTCTTTCTAGCACTCACTGTGTAACGCAGTTCCTGCGTACAGAAATGGGTTACTCTGCTACGTTATCTTCACAGTGCCAGCAAAATAACCCATCAGAAGCTGTAATCTGGGTAAGCCCAACATTTGCATAGTCCTAGCCAGATTTGTCATCCCATTTTCTAGCGAATTAGAACATGAACAAAATACACCAAACCCACTCTTTGTCCTACGACATATTTCTTTCACCGCTCTGAAAATCATAATGGTTTCCTTTAGATACAACAACAAAGAAGAAATATGGAACCTAAACAAAAAGGCAATTTTCAAAAAGTTAAAAAAAAAAACCAAAAAACCATACTTGCTCCTTGACAAGAGATCTTTTTAATTTCAGATTATTAAGTTGTTTTCTTATAGTGCAAAAAGAGAAAGGTAAAATAAGGAGCATATATACGCTTGTTAACCAATTGTAATTGTGTTTTCCTTGCATATAGATCAGCTTTAAGCATAACTTATGTGGATGCATAATTCTATCTACACTCCTGAATTTTACTGTAGTACAGAAATCTTAGCTCTTCTGTTTCTTTTGGAAAAGCCCCATTACTTGAGGAAATCTTCCAAATGACATTTTGTTGCTGGGTGACAGTTCAGCTGCTCAATTCAATAAGCTTGCCCACTACTGACAAAGTATGCTATATTTTGAAAAACAATTTTAGGGGTTGGGGATTTAGCTCAGTGGTAGAGCGCTTGCCTAGCAAGCGTAAGGCCCTGGGTTTGGTCCCCAGCTCCGAAAAAAAAGAAAAGAAAAAAAAAAAGAAAAACAATTTTAAATGGAAGAGGGAAACAGTAGGCATCAGGAGTTCTATGGGTAGGGAGAGGCTTCAGTTGCTTTCTAATGGGGGCTGTGGTAATGAATGTCCATCAGTCCCACCAAAAGTCCTGGGTTCTCACACTGGCTGCTCCTTTTCCAGCCTCAGGATCAGGGAAATGCTGTGTTCCCTCAGCTTTGCCTTTCTAGCGCTCAGCAGCGGCAGCTCTTCCTTGCTTCCTCAAATATAGCTAACTTCCCATGGCTTAGCTCAATGAAGATCTTTAGAAGGAGGATGAATAGCGTTCAGTGGGTGTTTTCCAAATGCCATTATAAAGAGTATGGGGGTGCACTCCTGTCATCTGAGCACTTGGGAGGTAGCCAGGAGGCAGGAGGACTCTAGCAAGTTTGAGTCTAGACTAGGATTTGTATCCAGACTGTCTCTAAAAGAACCCCACCACACACACACACACACACACACACACACACACACACACACACACACACACACACACACACACACACACATACACACTCACTCAAACACACACACACACTAGCATGCACGTATACTCATACACACACACTCATACACACTCACTCATACACACACACACACACACACACACACTATGAGAAACAAATGAACAGAAAAGCAAAGTTCTTTAGCACAGAGGTTCACACATTCTTCAGAGCAACAATGCTAATTGTTTGTTTTGGGATAGGTTTTTCGCCATAAATATACCCAAAAAAGACATTTTTCTCTATCATTCTTCGTATTGTTCAGTTTTTCAATTAGAAACTTAGCCAGGGAGTCCATGGTCGAGGAAGAAAGAATTTCATGCCCTTAGGTCTTCCTGTGGATCTGAACATGAACTCACGTCAGTCCCAGTGGTAATCGGGAGATTTGGAGTTTTTAAACATTTTATTTATTTTGTTCTACGTGTGAATGAGTGCGTGCACTGCAGTGCCCTTGAGAGCCAGAAGAGGGTGTCCGATCACTCTGGGACTGGAGTAACCGCTGGTTGTGAGTTGGTGCTCCGTCCTCTGCAGGAACAGCTGGTGCTTTTAACCTCTGAGGTACCTCTCCAGCTTTAATTTGGACTTAACATTAACCCTAAGCCCAACCCTAATATATTACCTGCATTGTGGAGTTCTCACTGTAGAAACTCTCTCTCTCTCTCTCTCTCTCTCTCTCTCTCTGGGAACTAGGAATATAACTGTGGCAGAGTACTTTCCTAGTACAAAAGGTCCTTGGTTTATCTCATTACAAGAAGGAAAGAAGGGCGCACACCCTTAATCCCAGCACTCAGGAGGCAGAAGCGGGTAGATCTTGGGTTTGAGACCAGCCTGGTCTACAAAGTGAGTTCGAGGACAGCCAGGACCACACAGAGAAGACCTGTCTTGGGAAACAAGAACCAAAGCAAACAAGCAAAGGGAAGGAAAGAGTCTCCGGCTTCTGGCAGTTCTCTCCACAAGTTCCATCATCTCTCTTCAGAGGTTAAGCTCCTTAGATATGCTCCAAGATATTCGTTCTACTAACATTCTCCATTCCAGTAACTTCCTAGAACCTCCGATTTTAAATTATTTGGGGATAAGTCAGCACACAAGATTCACTCTCTTTACAGAATGTGTCAGCCATATCTTCTCATGTGCTTGCTAAATGTCCTACAAAGATTTCCATGCCTAGACAAATAACTCTTATAATCAAACCACAATTTTGGTGTGTGTGTGTGTGTGTGTGTGTGTGTGTGTGTGTGTGTAGAGAAAGACACACATACATACACACACACACACACACACACACAGAGAGAGAGAAAGAGAGAGAGGGGGGGGGAGATTCTCCATGGAGTTTATAGGTATTTCCACTCACATCGAGCAGCAGATAGATGGGTCTCTCCCCTAGCACCTTCCTTAAGAATCTGGTCTGGCTTTAATTTTACAGGTCTTCAAAACCGTAATTGTCACAGCCTTCTCAGTTCAACTCTCAAGAGAAATTAATTGACAGCGTAGAGCTCCAAGTGGCTGGCATGTGAAAGACACCGAGCTATACAATTTCACATCTAATCAAGAAAGATGGGGATCAGAGTTGGCCTATTGTCTCTCTGAATCTGTTTCTGGCTGGAATCCAGCTGGCTCTGAGCTGCCCTGGAGAGTGATGTGGGCAGAAGATGGAAAAATGCTTGAACCAGACAATCAGTGTCTGTGAGAGCATCTTCCATGTTGTCAGAAGATGCCCGGGGTAGCAGCGGATTTGCGCTGATTAGTGTCCTGAAATTCTTAATGACCAAAGTGTAATTTCTAGCCCAGTTTCCTTTGACCACTCTAACTGTAATGAGGGTCTGGAGCACGGAAGGATATATGATCTCCAAGCCATGCTTAACAACACAGGCTTAAACCTCAACCCCACTCACAGAGTCTAATCACCCAAGGATAAGGAAGCAAAATCTGTGAGGAATGGCAATAATGCAAATTTGTGCATAACCAAGGGCTAAAATGATGACAACCTTTTAAGGGGAAAGAGAGCACACAGAAAAGAAGATTGATGGCTGGAAGGGTTAGGTTAAGAAAGTTTCACTGAGGTATAGGGGTGGGTATCAGGCTTGGGGTGCAGGAATCTTTCTAGTCAAACCAAGATGGGCGGGCGAGCTATGGTCTGTGGAATCCTTTCGGGAGTCAGGCTCAGTCCAGAATGCAGTGTGAGCAACTGGTTTATCACTGAGGTAAGGTGTAAGCTCAGGATGCCTGAGACCAGTTTCATCAACAGGCTAAAAGTTCATGGAGGGAGGGTGGGGTAGGGCGACGTGAAGGGGTGTGGATGTCCATAAGGGGAAGCTGTAAAAACTGCTAATGAGCTGTTCTCAAGTAGAAGACATGAAAGAAAGACCCATCCAAGAGAGGTCGCAAGCTTAGTGGAGACCAGAGAGGGTGGAACTCAATTCAGAAACTTAAACGGCTGCAGACTGTTCTGGTCCCTCTCTCCGTCTACCGAGTTAGTTGCAAGGTTATCTTTATTTTGTTTGATTTGAGACAGTCTCACCACATAGGTCCTGTCTGGCCTGGAACTTACTGTGCAGACCAGGCAGCCTTGAACTTTCCAGTCCCTACCTCCCAAGTGTGAGATTGCCGACATGGGCCACTGTGTCCGCTCAACAGTTTATCCCTGCAGGCTTAAGGAAAGAGAAGGGCTTGTCGATGAAAGAGAAAAGTAACTGATCTAGATGGAGAATGGAAACATAAAGGCAAAGAAACAGCGAGTTCCTTAAAGACTATCAGTTTGCTCCTAATCTCGCTATTGGCTGCAGCCCCGGGTTCCCACTGTTTCTGAGGTTTCCCACAGCACCGCCTGCTTCTTTTTTTGTGCGGTAACCACTGCGGTTATCAGCGCGTTGTTTCCATTTTCACCTGAGTCTTGAGAAGTTATCAAGGAAACAACAAAACATGCATTTTAGTTTACTATTTGCTCGCTGGGAACTATAATTCACAGGAACCAAAGAGGTAGCCAGGGTTCAGCTATTCTACGGTCCCATGCTTCTGTTCCTGATTCACTTGTAGACCGAACTAGACTGGTAGTGGAATATTAATAGATATTCTTGGAGTAAAAACAGTTGTTAAACATGTTTTTTGGTACTCGTGTGTGTGTGTGTGTGTGTGTGTGTGCGTGCGTGCGTGCGTGTATGTATGTGTGTGTGTGTGTGCGTGCGTGTGTGTGTGTGTGTGCGCGCACGCACGCGCAAATGCATGTAAAGGCCAGATTACAGTCTTGAGTGTCCTTCCTCAGGTAGCATCCACCTTGGTTTTGGGGACAGGCCCTCTCATTGGCCTGGAGTTCAGTGAGTAGGCCGAGCTAGTTGGTTCAGCCAATGAAATCCAAGGACATAGCTGTTTCTGCCTCTCCAGTTTACAAGCACCTGACCTTTCTTTCTTTCTTTCTTTTCTTTCTTTCTTTCTTTCTTTCTTTCTTTCTTTCTTTCTTTCTTTCTTCCTTTCTTTTTCTTTCTTTCTTTCTTTCTTTCTTTCTTTCTTTCTTTCTTTCTTCTCTTCTCTCTCTCTTTCTCTCTCTCCCTCTCTCTCTCTCTCTCTCTCTCTCTCTCTTTCTTTCTTTTAATGTGGATTCTGGGGCTGAACTTTATACTTGGCAAAGCAAACACTTACAGTTGAGCTACCTCCCCGGCCCAACATTAAAGCTTTCCTGTTTATTTTTTCTCTGTTTTCTGTCCTTGTATCTGTGTCAAGAAAGTGATTCCATGACAAAATGTGTTTTGACTGCATGGGTATTCTTTTTCCTTCTACTTCATTACTTCCCTTTCTTTTATTAAGAACTCTGAACTTCTCCAATTCATGAAGCCTTTGTGATGCTAAGACAGGCCTGGACACTTAACCTGCGGAAACACATCTGAGAATTGGAATTTGACGTGGAGCGGTGGAGAGAATTGGATGAGGCTCTGCACACTGTCATCCTGGCCCTTCTGGGAAGAAGGCAGGAGCGTCTATAGTTCAGGATCATCCTTGGCTGTACAGTGAGGTCGCGCCGCCCTGAGTTACATAAGATCCTGTTTCAATGTAAGTTCCTGAATAGTAGCTCCCGATCCTTGACCTCACTGAAGAACCTTCCTTCAAGGACATTATCCTACTGAGCTAGGTGTGGGAGGAAGCAGGAAGCTATGCAGCCCAGCCCCATGCTTTGCTGCATGTGATCACTCTCGATCTGACTTTAGAGTCTGGGTAGTAGGTCTTCCTTCCTTGTGCTGGTGTCTTATCAGCCCAGTTATCAGCCATTAATGGTTTTCAAATATAAACTGGCTCGTGTCAATCATTCCCTCATGCCTGGCAACTCCGAGTGAGAAATAGATTATAGGTTCTTAGACTCTAGTTGGCTGACCTCCCGGAGGAACCAAAGTAGCTGCTTCAGAGTACTCAGCTGCATATTATAATCCGAGCCAAAGTCCTCATTAATAACTTGACTGGAACCCAGGTCCCTGTGGAGGAACCAAAATGCTGTCTAGTCTTCATGGTCATTGCTATTTCCACACACTTTCATGGACTAGAAAATGCATTTTAAGGGCTGGAGAACGGCTTGGCTGTTAAGAGCACATACCGCTCTTTCAGATGGCCACCCTTCAGTTCAGTGCACCATTACGGGCTGACGGTCACCTGTAACCCCAGCGCCAGGAAATCTGGTGCCCCCTCTGTCCTCCAATGGGCACCTGCAAAGGCCTGTACGAGCCTGCACACTTATGCGAGCACACATAATTACAAAGAAAGTAAGTTTTTAGAGGAATATATTTTGATTGCGAATCATGCCGGTTCAAGCTCCATGTTCCTTTGGTCACAGTGCCCCCCCCAGGATAAAGTTCAAGGGGCTGAAATGACCGACGTGCTCATCCTCTTTAAAGGAAACAATACCTACGCCTGGAAACCACCTACTGCATTAGGCTGCTGCTCCCCTAAGGACCGCTTCCTCATTACAGGATTGAAATAAAATTAATAAAATGAGGTAGCCATACTTCTGAGGACCTAGAAATGGGAGATGGAAGAATTCAGGGCCAGGCTTCGGTGCACAGAAACTTCCAGCCCATCCCTGCGGAACCTTTCCCAAATCTTAAAATCCAGAACTATGCCGAATGTTAATTACCTTGATTGCATCATTGCATAGTGTAAATATGTGTCAAATGTCACACTCGACTCCACAAATTTGTCCAATTACCATGCACCAATTACCATTTTTTGGTAGGGAAGAAAGGAGTCTGTGAGAGTATATCATTTGTACAACATGTCATTTATACATTCTGTAAGAGGCTATCAATCAAGCTCTTCCACGGAAAATCTGAAGGTTTATGAGCAGAAGCAACTTAAATATTTCATCTCTTTTGCCTCTAGACTCTCTTTAAATTTTACATTCCTTTCCACCAGCATTATCTTAGTTGAAAGAAGAGAATTATGGATGTTTTGCAGAAGTAGTTTGGTGTTCTGACTTGAAACTTCATTACGTTCCCAAACTCAGAAATACCAGAATTCTACTTGGCCAATCAATAATGCCCTTTCCTTCCTCCCCCTCTCCTCCCCTCCCCTCCTCTCCCCTCTCCCCTTTTGCTCCTTGCCCCTCTTCTTTCTAATCTTAGAAAAGATTCTTTTGAGTCTAAGGGGAAATGTCTTAGTTCTGAAAACATAATTGGATTCCTGTTTCATATCTATCAATGACCAGAGTTAGATTTTGTCAGTTTGAACTCTACTGGAATGCATTTACATTCACATAGTTTAAGTATTTATTTTTGTAAGTATGAAATTCTGTCTTCATGAACATAAGTAGACCGCATGCATGCAGTGCCCAGGGAGGCTAGATAGGGCATCGGCTCCCTGGAACCTGGACTTGTAGACAGTTGTAAACTGCCATGTAGGTGCTAGGACCTGAACCTGGGACCTTTGGAAGAGAAGGCTGCCTCCCCCCCTCTCTCTCTCTTTCTCTCTCTCTCTCTCACACCCTCCTTCCCTCCCTCTGTCCCTTTCTCTCTATGTCTGTCTGTCTGTGTTCGGGGTATGTATGTGGTGTGTATCTGTGTATATATCTGTGTATGTGTGTGTATCTGTGTGTCTATGTATCTGTGTATGTGTGTATGTGTATCTCTGTGTGTGTATGTATCTGTGTGTGTGTATCTGTGTGTATTTGTGTGTGTATTTGTGTGTGTATCTGTGTGTATGTGTGTATCTGTGTGTATGTGTATCTCTGTGTGTGTATATCTGTGTGTGTATCTGTGTGTGTGTATCTGTGTATCTATGTATCTGTGTGTGTGTCTGTGTGTGTGTATCTGTGTGTATGTGTATGTATGTGTGTGTGTGTGTCTATGTGTATGTGTATCTGTGTGTGTGTATCTGTATGTGTGTGTCTGTGTGTGTGTCTGTGTGTGTGTATCTGTGTGTGTCTGTGCGTGTGTCTCTGTGTGTGTGTATCTGTGTGTGTCTGTGTGTGTGTATCTGTGTGTGTGTCTGTGTGTGTGTCTGTGTGTCTCTGTGTGTGTCTCTGTGTGTGTGTCTGTGTGTGTGTCTGTGTGTGTGTGTGTATCTGTGTGTGTGTATCTGTGTGTATGTGTATCTTTGTGTGTGTGTGTGTGTGTGTGTGTGTGTGTGTGGTGGCTGCAGGGAGGCATCCATGAGTGATCAATTGCCGAGCCATCTCATAATTCTGTGTTTACAGATTTTACCCATATTTCCACTGTGGAGTTATTTCAAATGTGGTTTGGATGAAACAAACCTCTACCACATAATAACCTCTAAAAACATTGTTGCTTCAGACACACCAGAAGAGGGCATCAGATTCCATGATGGATGGTTGTGAGCCACCATGTGGATGCAGGGAATTGAACTCAGGACCTCTGGAAGAGCAGTCAATGCTCTTAATCTCTGAACAATCTCTCCAGCCCTCTTCTTTTTAAACTTTTAATTGTTTTATGTGTTATAGGAGCTCCACCTGCATGTATGTATGTATATGTTCATGCCTGTCACCACAGAAAACAGAAGAGGCATGAATCTGCTAGATCTGGAGTTACATGTGGTTGTGGGTACTGGGACTCCACCCCCAGTCTCTTGAAGATCAGCAAGTGCTCTTAACCACCAAGCCATATCTCCCCCAACCCCTTTCAAATGCATTTTATTAGGAGTGTGTGTGCTTGTGCTTGTGCGTCACAACGCTCTGCAGAGGGTGAGGAAAGCCGCCCAAGTGATTCTCTCCTTCCACCACGTGGGCTCTCAGGACAGAACGCAAATTGCCTTTGCCTACTGAGCCATCTCCCCTGACCCATCTCTCCTTTTTAAAGTGTTGGTTTAAATGGCAACACCAGCATCTCTGCCCTGTGTCAAGAGTCTCGAATCTGGCGTGATTTTAATAGGACCTGACACACTTATAGATGTGCTCAGTTTCTCTGAGGGCCAGCCATAACTGCCTCTTCTCTTTCCTCTCTTCCTTTTCTCCATCACTGCTTCTCTTTTCCTTCCCTTCCATTTTGACGGAGAGTCCATTTATGGTACAAACAGACAAATACAAGTACTGAAGAAGGGCAGGTGTTTGACGAACAATTCTCTTCCACACCCAGTGAGAGGGAAACACAAACCTTTGTGCAGCTACAGTATATCACGATGTGCGATGGTCATTTCACATTTTAAAGACAGGGAAACTGAGGAAAAGAGAAGGTGGGTAAATTTTCCCCTAGATGGCAATTCTGAAATCTTGGACCTGAATCATATTCTGATCCATCTGCACATGGCTATATTCAGCCAACTTCATACTAGCTCTCCAACAGAGGGCCCTGTTGGCACCCCTTTTATTTAATTAGCAGTAATAACAGATACTTTCCCACAAAATTCTCTGCACTGCTATGGTGTGTGTGTGTGTGTGTGTGTGTCTGTGTGTGTGTCTGTGTGTGTATATGTGTGTGTGCACGTGTGTATGTGTGTGTCTGCGTGTGTGTTTGTGTATGTGCATGTGTATGTGTGCATGTGTGTGCGTGTGTGTATGTGTGTGTGCATGTGTGTATATGTGTGTCTTCGTGTGTGTGTTTGTGTATGTGCATGTGTGTATGTGTTTGTGTATATGTGTGTGTGCGCGCGCGTGTGTATGTGTGTATCTGTGTGTGTGTTTGTGTATGTGCATGTGTATGTGTGCATGTGTGTGTGTGTGTGTGTGTGTGTGCGCACGCGCGTGTGTGAGCCAAAGTGATGCTTTCTTGCTAATGTTCCTTTTGGTTCCTGTTCCATTTAGGAGGTTCAGCACAGCTCTTTGTTACAACATGGACGCCACAACTAGAAAGTGGATTCTGCTCTGGTTCCTGGTGAACTCACTCCTAAATTCCCGTAATAAATGCAGAGATACAGAGAAAAGAATTGGTAATTTGTGGGAATCCTGGGATGTGCCAAATAGAAAATAGTACATGTCCTTTACTACATCTGTCATTTTGCAAACACCTCCTTTCCTTTGGCTAGTGTAAAGCTCTCAGGAGGGAAATGCAGAACAGGATTTGTGGGGTCTCTCCTTCTGGGATGTGCTTCCTGTAAGACGAATGCTGAACTTACCCAAATTTTGGGATGCTGCCTAGTCCTTCTGTCCCCCGGGACGCTCTTTGTGCTCACTAGATGACTGCTTGTTGGCAGGTGAAGGTTAAGGGGACGCTACACAGGCAGGAAGCCTGTTTAAGAAACATGCTGTGTCGTAGAAAGGTGAAGGAGTGCTAAGCCATATTGTGAGACACATTTTGAAGACAATAGTCACAGGGCCACACTTGTAAAGGATCATCAAAATGGACACAGTCTGAATCCAAATAACCCTTCCTCTAGCTCGTGGGATTCTTCTGAAGCTCATACCTCAGGATCTCACAACCACAGTTTGTATATTGGGGGAAGATTGGGCCCATGGTAACGTAAGAATTGGCTAAAGCTTAAAATACAAGAAATAAAAACAAAAGTAGAACTACTCATAAGGTGAGAAAAATATCAGGGCTGATCTCTCTGATTTCAAAATATATACTATTAGTTTTATTTCTGTGTATAGTGTAAGAGGGCGTCTCTTAGTCTGTGCATGCAATGCCCAGAGAGGCCAGAAGAGGGCATTAAGTCCCCTGGAACTGGAGTTAAAGGGAGCTGCAACCACTGTCTAGGGGTTGGGACCCAGGCACTGTGTCAGAGCAGGAAGGGCTTTTACTCACTGAATTATCTCTAGAACCTTCAAATTATCTATAATTAGGTCCTTAGCTGTTGAGTCTCCATCTTAAAATACACAGTTCTCTTTAGAAAGCTCCTTAAAACCCCGAGGTCACTGCAACCTTAGAAAACTCAGTATGTAGCCTAGGCTAGCCTTTGGAACGTGTAGTAATCTAAGTGCTTCAGCCTCCCAAGGGTGTGCTTGGGAGAATCCTTCCTTTAAATTTATTATCATTGTGCATGCGCTGGCATGTGCACGAGTGTGCTGTCACAGAACAATCTTTGAGAATTGGTTTTCTCCTATTTTCACGTGGGCTGGTGTGGCAAGTGCTTTACCCACTGAGCCACCTCAGGACAGCCTTCTTCATTTAAACAAGAGCCACCTGGCTCTTGGCGGTTCCCAGGTTCCTCCTGGTTCTGACTATTAACCTCGTGTTGGAATCTGTACAACAGGAATCTACAGACACATTTTCGGGAGACTCTAACTTTGACAACGAAGACTCCTCACCCAGACACACGATGTCTGAACGGACCTGTCCCAACCAACCAATTTCTGAACCACACTGCAGCGAGACAGAGGTGTGTTGCTCTGTTCCTTAGATCCGCATGTTAGAAACATGGAAATTGTTTCCTATGTTGGCACTTGCGTTGTTAAAAACAAACAAAAACAGAAACAGAAAAAATATTACAGTGGATGTTGACAGTGGGAGCCCGTATCTCTCTTATCCCAGAGCCTGAGAGGTGGAGACCAGAAGATCCTGAGTTTCGGGGCAACCTGGGCTACACGATAAAATCGTCTCAAGGGAAACCAAAACCAGGCGAGGTTTTCACTTTGAAAATAGAACCTTTTATAAATTAATAAGACCTTAGTACATTATTAATTGGGAGTTCAGAAGCCACATATTTTAAGGGCTTGGCTGCTGCAACTGAAAATGTAGCCAGGCAATTAAGAGTCCATGCGTTTTCAAAGTTCTAAAGTCTGAAGGGGAAGGGGGTCTGCAGGGCAGAGTCTCTAGTTTTTAGTGGGGTGGGATGTGTTGGGGGCGATGTTTTTAGATTCTCCCTTTTTCCTGGTCCACTGCATGGCAGCCCAGGTGATCAGAGTGGGAAGAAGACCCTTTGACCTTTCCAGCTCCTGAAAATGTGTCAAACGGCCAGTGTCCTTCCACAAAGGTTATATGAGAGAATGTCTTGTTCAGTTGTACTTCCTGAAAAGAGGTACCAATGGAAGATTCCAGTTCCCTGGTAGATAAGGAGTTTGGCAGCAAGCGAGGGACTCAGGCCGACTGCATTAGTTTTGTGCTAAACTTGTTTTAGAGGTGATGATCCCTTCTCTCTCTTGCCTATATATGTTGTGTTTCTTAACCAATTACTCCTGGAAGTTTGACCTAAATCCTTTGTTTCTTTGGTCTGGTTTGATGTGTGTGTGTGTGTGTGTGTGTGTGTGTGTGTGTGTATGTGTGTGAGGGTATATTTTTTGTGTGTGTAAGAGTGTGTGTATGAGTGTATATTGTGTGTGTGTATGAGTGTATATTTTGTGTGTGTTTGTGTGAATGTGAGTGTGTGTATATGTGACTGTGTGTTTGTGTGTGTGTGTGTGTGTGTGTGTGTGTGTGTGTGTGCGCGCGCATGGTCTGCCTGTATGTTTGTAAATCACTTGCTTGCTTGAATGCCTGCGGAAGTCAGAGTATAGCCCTGGATTCCCTAAAATTGGAGCTATATCTGGTACGAGCCACCGTGTACATGCAGAAAAGTTGAATCTGGATCCTCTGACAGCAGCCAGTGCTTTTAACTCCTGAACCGTTTCTTAAACCCTCTTGGTTTCTTTCTAGATTGTGTGCCGGAGGAGGAGAAGGGGTCTTGGAGAATGGTCCACTTTGGCTGTCCCTGCTCTTCTTATCCTTAGTGCTGAGCTCAGGCCCTGGCTCCTCCAAGCAGCATGCACTGGCTCAGTGCGGACCTCAGAGATTCATCAATGCAGTTACTTCAAATCCCTCCCAGCCCAAACTACCTTTTCCCTCGATGTCCCCGCCCGTCTCCACTCCTCTTGCCTTTGGAAATGCTCACTGAGCAGAGCACAGGACGAGACAGAAGGACCAATGAGGAGACAGAGGCAGCTCCTTCCTGCATGGTGGGTCTAGACCTTGAGTGCACCTGTCCACCTCCCATGGTTACTAATCATCCAACAGTAGATCTACTGGGATGTATTACTATAGACGAAATGTTTTGTTCACAACATTCTAAAGTGAATACCTGTGTGTCCATCTTACAGACACTTAACTGCTGTTCGTTCCCCTGTTCAAGGCTGCATAGACAAGCGATATCATCTCTGGATTAGAACACGGGCTCGGACTACCCAGATCTAGCCACAGTTGCTATTTTAAGTGACTGGGGCAGAGTCATCAAGGGATGTTGAAATAAAAGGGGATTTTTTTGCCTAACAATCTTGACTTGGGACAATAATTTCACATTTTGACTAAAAGTGATTCCTCCCCTAAGGGCTCCTAAAATAAAACCAATTGAGTTTCGTGCCTGTTCCTCCTTTGTAATGAATGGATGAGGAGGAAGCACTAAACACTGGCTCATGGCTCTGAAGGGGATTACTAGAAAGTGCCTTAAGCGTCTGAGCGTGTCTGTGAGTTGGTGAACACACATTGTGTCCTCTGTGGAGGTGAATGTAAAGCAGGCTAGTCCCTGTCACCTTACCTGAGGAGCATCAAGATAAAATAAGCAAACCGCCAACGCAGGATATAAAATAAAGCAAGTGTGCTAGGTACAGTGGGTACTAACTCGCTAAGGGCCAGCATCGAGAGACGGAAGGCTGCCATCAGTGGGAGTGCCTTTGGGAGAATGTAAGATCAAGTTCAAACTCTGAATGCTAAGGAGATGTGGGTGAGCGAAATGATCCTTTTCATACACAGGCTTGTGAATGTAGAGCCAGAAAGAACCACGTGGCCTTAGTTATAGCTCGGTGGAGAACTCTTGCTCAGCACAGAGGCTCTGGGTTCCATTCCTAGGCCCCTCGATGAGCAGCGTACATGAAATGAGCTCACCACTCAAGCAAGTTGCAAAGGATCAGGATGAAGAAATTCAGAAGGTATGGACACTGACCTGGTCACTGTCCCTGCAAGCAAGACACAGCGTTTGCCCTTGTGAGATGGGTGGGAATATGACTGAAAAAAAAATCAGCGGGGCCAGCATATGAAGGTACAATTCAGTGGAGGAATACGTAGCTCTCTGGGCCTGAGGCCTCAGTTGCCAGCACATTCACAGAGAGAAACGGAGACAAAGAGGACCGGTTAGGAGACTGTTGCAACAGCCCACTTGTGAGAGAATCATTGCATTGGGGCAGTAGCTGCAGGCCAGATGTGGAAGATATATTAAAGGAAGGACTCTTAGGATTTGATGACAGATTGGCTGTAGGGAGGAGGGAAATGTTGGGGTAGAGGGAAGAGGCTGAGAGGGAAGTTCACAGGCTTTCCCCTTCCTCCCCAACACTGTGAGCATGAATTGAAAATAGTTTTAAACAGGAATCATTTTCCGGCATTTTTTCCTGCAAGATACCTTCTTTCCACTTTTTTTCCCATGGATCTTACATAAAGGTGAGTTAATCGTATGGTCTCATACTTCATTTCAGACAAGAGCCTCTTTGTCCCAATGTCAATAATGACAAAAATAGGAATATTTAGAGCAGCTTATAAAGCTGAAATCCCCTTAAATTCATTCTGGCTATGCCTGGTTTCGCATGCAGAAAAAAAAAAAGACCAGATGTCCTGACTGGACCCATTAGGTGGCCTGATTCACATGGCGAAGGTTGGGGCTATCCAATACTATACAGGACTCAGCACAGGAAATTCTCCTTTGGACGGGAAAGAGCAGAACTTTCAAATCCCAAACCTTATTCTATGCACAGGGAGTTAGGAAAAGAGAAGTGTCACACTTACCACTTGGCTGAACCAATAGAAAGGCTACAACAATCTGTCTCATGGCCCATTAAGTTCTCCAGACGGAAACAGAATACAGACACTCATTTTAGTATCTCGATGGAGGTCCCCATCCAATCCACAAAGACCCTAATTAATGAATTCCAGCAAGCCCCTCCATCATAAAAAGTGAATTCTGTAACTTTCATGAATCAAGCTTTCCATCCATCTCTCAGAAATGTCAACTTAATTCAAATCTGGGTAGAAGGGCGCAGCTACACAACACGCAGAACCTCACCCCACTCAGGTTATTGCCCTAAGGGACCCCTGTGTGTCCTACAGCTGTGATAATACTAATAGGAATTCCTCGTGTTAGCATATAGTGCTGTCAGGAAGAGACCAAATGTCACACTGAGGGATGTAGAAGTCACCACAAATAAGTCAATGTTTGCCATCTGGACTGGGTAGATCCAGATTTTGACAAGAAATGGAGATTGCCCACAGGGCATTGTCCTTTAAGTTAGCACTTTCTGTTCAGTGAGTTATTTTACATTGCTTTGTTAGGGAGCCGGAGCCTAAGTTTGTGTCTTCCAGGTGTGAACTTCCTATGTTCCAGCACTGTGTCTTGTTAACGCCCTGCTGCCTTGGACAGGTGGTTCTTTGGGGTGGGAAAAGAGAAGTCTTCCATATTATCTACTTCCCGACCAGCCAGCTTGATGATCAGTCTCCAGGCAGAGGCTCATGGGGCCCCTGTGAGACTTTGGATTCATAAGCAGAACCTCGTCCTTGCCCTTGTTAGAATACCATTGTGGGACCTCTCCTTGGGTGAAAGCCAGCCCAACAGCCGGGCTCTACCTTGTCATGAAATAATGCTACACGGGTACCAAAATGGCCTGGTCAGTAAGCTCTGAACCTGCTCCATGCTGTAAGGAGCGCTGATGCTGATACGATGGGAAGTATTTGTCTCCCTTTCCCTATTCACATTTGAAACCTCAGTTCCATAGCAAAACTAATATGGAATGAATGGAATTCCAAACGGCTTCAGCTCATGAACTAGGTCCTATTACCCTTTGGTTATGTAATATTGGGGCTCAGATAGAGCTCAGAATCACTGTGGGGCAATGCTCTTCACTGAAGATGTTCAGACTTTGACTGCAGGACATCCGGACAACAAACACCTCAGTACTGTACTGGGATACTGGTTTTGTCTTAACTTTTGTTTTTAAGATGATTTTTTTAAAAAATCAACTCTATGATTACAAAAATATGAGACTGAAACCAAACGTTAGAGACCTTAAGTCAAATCACAGCGTCCCAGGCGTCTCTGCCTATCACATAGCTCCTACCTGCAGTGCTCTGTACAAAAATCTGTCACCTGCATGTGTAAGGACCAGGTTGCATTGCTCTACCCAATTTCCCAATCCCTATAGGACAAGAGTAGGTTTCTCAGGGAGCAAGTCAGTCTCTGAGTGCAGTGAAAATAGTAGCCCAGACTCACCCATCCTGCTCAAACACTTGAAAAAATAAAAATACCCTTTCAATCCCTCAGAAAATAAGGCACCAATTTGAAAGGCTCTTTTTTTTTTTTAATGACACAAGATGTAGCATGTAATGTCCCTTGTTATATTCCATTCAATTAAATCCTGGTGGGTGATTTTGGCAGAGCAGTTAGCCGCACATCAGATGACAACTCACTTACTGTTGCTGGGCACCCGGATGACCATTAATTTCCAATGACTAATTTGTAATTAAAATCTTTTTGTTTATTTGTTTATAGGCAGAGCTGAACATCTATTTACATTTAATTAACGTTGTTTAAAGCCTATAAACGCATCGACTTCAATGGTCCATCCCAGATAGGCTACTTCAGTTTTTCCTCACTTGTAAAACTCACACACAGATCTGCAAGTGAATTACATCCATCTGCTCCCTCTGCAGCTGCACTGGGCTACGTTAGAGAGCGACTTCCTCCTACCTCCCCTGTTTGCTTTGCTTCCAGTTCTGAGCATTTGGGTTTCAGAGCCGACCCAAAGGCTGCACCGACGGTAGCCAGTCTCAACCAGACTTAGTTTCCAAAAATGATTAAAAACCCATTTGGGCTCCAGCCCAAATCGACCCAATCTACCTTGCACAAATTCGGTTAACAAAGCGTTTCCGACTCTGTCGGCTGACCATAGACCCTTAGAATCTTTCCTTATTGAGAAGGGGAACGCAACAGCTTCAAAGTGAACTCTTTAATGGTGAGAGCTAAAATAAACGCTTTCTTGGCCTTGCCCATCCTTGATGAGCAATCCGCACCTACTTTTTTGCGACTATAACGGGGACCTCAAGGCACCCAGGCTCCCAAAGACAGTTTCTTCGTTACACCTTCCAAAACAACGTCCGAGAAGCATTTGCGCTACAAAGACAGCCGAGCCGGAGCTATGAGCACTGTTATCTGTCAGCCGTACAATAGCAGCATTGATGGAACGGCGAGGACCGGCTTTGACAAGTGTGCTGGGCTAGCATTACATTCCAAACTACGGCGAGAGAGAGGGAGAGAGCGAGAAAGAGAGAGAGGAGAGAGGAGGATAGGAGAGAGAGAGAGAGGAGAGAGAGAGAGAGAGAGAGAGAGAGAGAGAGAGAGAGAGAGAGAGAGAGAGAGAGAGAGAGAGAGAGAGAGAGAATTGATTTGGCGTCTTTTACTTTACCTGAAAACACAGCGTTTCTTGTGGCTGCTGCAAATGAATTCCTCCTCCTCTTCCCCAAAGCCAAGTACTTGGATTTTGCCTGCAACTCTCACTTGGAGAAGACCACACAGCTCCAGCAGGGCAGCCTTCCTTCTCTTAATCCCCACTCGAATGTGATGACACACGCTAACCCCAACCATCTGTTGAAACACGTCCTCAAGCACTCAGCACAGTGCTGTGTCAAGACAGGCTGCCCAATCCAATTGCTGGGACTGAGAGTCTCGCACCGATTGGAGGCGGAGGGCTGGGCAGGGACGGGGAGGTCGGAGAACTCCCCAGCCAAGTAACCTGAGATTTTCGGAGAGAAAGGACTGCTACAAAAAGAGGAGTGGGAGGTGCAGCGGGGAAGGTAGAGCGGATGAATTATTCTGGTGGCCAGTGTGCCTTACTTTTCACAAGTCTCTGAGCTCCTCGGTGGGTGGAGGGGGTTCTCGGTGGGATGCCCAGGAACACTAAAAATCTTTTACAGCCCATCTATTGAGGGCAATGTCCTCAGCCAGCCGCTCCCCCCACCACTCCACGGGAGATAAAAGATTCTTCTTGTCATGCTGATAAAGTGTTAAATGTGGGAGTAGTTTGCACTGAAATGTGACATCTACATTTTGAAATCTAAACTCCTACCTCCCTTTGATTGGGGGCGGCAGCCTCCAACATTCCTGGAAGGGCTTGGGGGGTGGTGTCGCAGCTTTGAGCCGAAACTTCTTTTTCTCCCTGGGCTCTTCACGTGTCTCTCCAGCTAAGCAGAGATGGTCAATGAAAACCATTTCGCTCTACTTCTCCAAAGCAGCTCACGCTTTCCCAGATAAAGCTGGCTTTTAATCACTTCCTACATCCACAGCCACCTCTGGACCACAGCTCCTGGAACTAGAAGGCTGCACTCTGCCAGCAATTGTTTTTATTGGTTTCTAGTTAATTGTGCTTATAACATCCACGTAGCCCGAACATCTCATTAACTATTTTGCCTTGAAATGTTTTCAATTTGGGGGTGTTTAATACATCCTTCTTGTGTACTTTTTTTTTCTCAAAAGGTAGTTTCTCTGAAAATTGTTCTTATAAAAGTAATTACATTGATAACCTGACTCAGAAAAGTGTTACATTTGTTACAGATAAGACGATTTTGAGAAATAAATTCCTTACTTAAAAAAAAATCTTATCCTTTCAAAAATTCCATCAGACATTCAAGGAATTTGGATAATCTTAAAGAGTAAAGAGGAATTTTAAATACCACCTACTGCCTAACTGTGACTGTTGGAGGCTAACATTTAAATATTACACCTTTTGAGGTTTGTGGTGAGAAAACCGATCACTTATGGGGGTGGGGGAGGGGATGGGAGGGAGGTTTAGAAGTCCAGATTACAAATAGGTAGCTGATATTTGGCGTATCCATGTCATAAAAAGATTTTTTTTTTCCAGTAACAAGCCACATTGGCTGATTGGCTCTCTCTGCTTCACCTGTTTCTGTGATGTTATATATCACTTTCTCCCGATGCAAGTTTCCAAAGCACAGAGAGGAGGTAAGGAGAGCTTGGTGGAGTGATATCTCCCCTACTGTGTCCTCAGGAAGAAGGAAGGGGAGCCGGGTGGGGAGGTGGGAGTTCTGACTTCATTTGCTTATTATCTTCCCAGAGTGATTATAAGGTGTCTGCTTTACAATGTATCACAAACTCACTAAACTACCCAGGACTCCCGGCACCCACATCCACATACATAAGCAACACAGACATTGTCAACAGTGCAATTGGCAGGACAGGCCCAAAGCTTCCCTGGGGCACCGTAAAATTTTAATAGTGCCAATTACTGTCGGGCAATTTTATTCCGTCTTGTTTTTGGAGGAGTGGGTGATAGTTAATCCAGCCAGACCTCAGGCTGGAAATCTGGACTGCCTCAACGGCATAGAAGCAAAGACCCGGGAGACATTATTAAGTCAGTTTGCAATCTCTTAAACTGTAAGTTGAGTTACAAAAGTAAAACTTAAGAAACCGTCAAGGTGTTAAATCAATGTGTTTCATCCATCCTGGGCTTGCAACCTCCCTCCCAGGAGACATTTCCCAAGGGGTCCTGTCTCTGACTTATGTTATTGTTTGAGACGCTTTTCAATGCGAACTTTTCATTCTACATTCCACTATAGAGCTTTTCATTAGATTTTGGCGATTACGTCTCTTTTCTTGATTTTTTTTTTCAGCTATTTATCCCATTTAATACTTGTTTTAAGTAAAAAGTTCAAGGCTGCTGTAGATGCTGGCCCATGCTTGTTCTGTGTCCCTTTGCAGTGGCGGGCTGTGATACCTTTCAGGTGGACAGTAAAACTAATCACAAGGATGCATTTTTTCTTGTTTTGAAATGTTTTTGTTAGGGGAAATCAGCTCAGCCCCAACCCTGAGTCTGGGCTGCAGGCTGAGGTCCCGGTTCCCTTCTCTCTGCAGCCTGCCTCCCTGCCCCGCGCAGTGCCTGTTTAGAAGAATTTTCCATTACTTCCCTCGCTTTCTCCTTGCCATCTGCAAACAGTTTATTTTTTTTTAAGGGGAAAAAAAAGTGAAATTGATTCTGCCTTGAAAGATCTAAACTTAAAATACATTGTGTTTTAAGATGATATCGAGCACTGTAAAGTCAGAAGGAAGAGGATGGGGGAGCTCCGTGCAGAATGAATTGCTTCATCCTGGAAACTGAGGCAGGACGCTCCTAAAATGGAAGATTAATAGGTAACGGTGATATTGAGGAACAGCCTCTCCTATTCTGTTCCCACAGTTAAAACGTCCCTTTACTTATTAGCTCCAATTAGTTTCCATGGTAACCGACCAGCCCTTGTAAACCCGGCACTCCAAGCTTCACTCATCTTTGTCTAGACCGGCTCTCCACCCTCTTCCTCCACAGATGGTAGTTTAGACGAGTCTGTATCTATAGCCATATCACACACACACACACACACACACACACACACACACACACACACACACACACACACACACACAACTGGCATGAGGACCCACACTCACGTTTTTGCTAACACAATGGTGGCCAAGGGAGAAGGGAAGTGGCTTTTAATCCCCCAGCTCCAGCGAGCGCATCTGCTGCTGCATTAATGTTGGCCTCTCTTGGTTATTGTTTCTTCCCCTTCTTGTTCCATTATCAGCTGTTTGCTGCTCATAATTTCCTTTCAGGGAAGCCAATACAGTAAAATAAAAACCTCATTAAACAGAAACACCTATCAGAAAGCCCTACGCCACCCCGTTTTGTTGAAAGAACCATTAAAGTGAACAAGAAAAACCACTTGTTTGTCCTGCTTGAGAAAAAGAGAACAAAGCCAGCATCAAAGTTTACCAATGGGAGGGGAGGGACGGGAGGGGGAGGGAGGGGAGGGGAAGGAGGAGAGGGAGGGGGAGAGGAAGGAGGAGAGGGAAGGGAGGGGAGGGAGAGATGGGAGGGGGGGCCTGCTATGAGGATTTGGGTCACACAGAGCATCCTGTGTCTTTTCCCCTGATGATGGCAACTTGGCCAAGAACACCAACCCAGTGATCAGGGAGGCTGAGAGAGACCCCGGGTGTGGAGGAAGGTGACATCGGCAGAGCAGCTCAGCTCTGAGAGAGTGCTACAGGTGAGCTATGCAGCTAAAAGACCCGGATGTGCGATGGACCTGGGCGGGTGGGTGTCAGACAAGGAGAAGGAAAAGACCTCCCAACAGTGCTTCCGATTGTGAGAACTCAGCAAGCCACAACATTCCTAGTTTATGCTTGCTTATCTTCTTTAGACGCAGCTCAGTTAAAAATGAACTTAACTTTGTATTAAGGGATATGGAGAGATGGCTCAGCAGTTAGGAGCACTTGCTGCTCTCACAGTACCCCTACAGTGGTTTTCAACCTCACAAAGCTCTAGTTTCAGGGGCTATGATTCCTCCTTCTGACCCCCACCAGCACCAGACACATATGTGGCACACTTACATAGACACAGGCAAATCATTCATGGACATAAAATTGTATGAATAAAATAATTAGTAGACTAAAAAATAATTTTTAAAAACATTATTTTATGATTTGTCTTTCTGTGTGTGTGTGTGTGTGTGTGTGTGTGTGTGAAAGAGAGAGAGAGGAAGAGAGAGAGAGAGAGAGAGAGAGAGAGAGAGAGAGAGAGAGAGAGAGAGAGAGAGAGAGAGAGAGAGAGAGAGTATTTGTGCTTGAGTGCCTAAGAGTATGAAAGTCAGAGGACAACTTTGCAGAGTACATTCTATACTTCCTTTTCCAGGAGTCAGACTCAGGTCATCAGCTTACGTAGCAAGTACCTTACTTGTTCTTGCCAGCTTCAAGCTCAATTTTAATTTAGTGTTTTTCTATGGATAATCATTTTTCTAGAGTTAGAGAAACAGTTTAGCAGCCTGGCTTTTGTATTGACCATGTTTAATATTGTGACGACCAGAATGGAAGCTTTATATTTCTCCCTGTCCCACCATTTTTTCTGACACTGGTTTTGACATAAAAAGAATAATTAGGAATGTGAAGTGGGGAGATGTCTTAGTGAGCAAAGTGCTTGGTATGCAAACATGGGAACCTGGTATGGTAGTTTGAATGACATGGCCCCCAAACGCTCATATCCTTGAATATTTGCTAGAACTGTTTGGGAAGGATTAGGAGGTGTGGCCTTGTCAAAGATTGGTGTGTCGCTAGGGGACATCTATGAGGTTTTAAAAGACTCATGCCACTCCTAGTGTTTCTCTCTGCCTCCCACTTGTGGGTCAAGATGAAAGCTCGCAGTTGTTCTTGCCTTGACTATGCTCTGCCGTCATTGCTTCTAACTCTCTGAAACCCTAAGCCACGAATTACACCCATCTTTTTAAAAGTTGCCTTGGTTATGGTGTTTTATCACAGTACTAGAAAAGTAACTAAAACACCTGGGTTTGATCTTCCAGAACCCATATAAAAACAGTTGGACCCTGTAGAAAACACTTGTAATCCCAGCACTGGGAAGGGACTGCAGGGGACTCTCTGGGGTTCCCTGGTCTGTCAGTCTAGCAAAATTAGTGAGCTTTGGTTGCAGCGAGAGTCCTATCTTTAAAAAAGAATGAGAGAAAGGAAGAAAGAGAGAAAGAAAAAGAAAGAGAAAGAAAGAAAGAAAGAAAGAAAGAAAGAAAGAAAGGAAGAAAGAGAGAAAGAGAAAAACATCTGCGGAAGATACCCAGTGTCAATGTCTGGCCTCCATACGTACATAAATACACACGAATAATCAGAAATAAAATGTTCCCAAATCTAATGTAATCTCTTCTCTTTCTCTTCTAGACCCTCCCGCTACTTCTGTATTTCTGGACATCAAATCCAGGCTTCAGCATTCTGGGAGCATGGTCTAACAGTGAGCTACACCCCAAATATGGCATCTGAGAGCCAGGACAAGATAAGTGTGATTGGAGGCTAGCCTGGAATACATACAAATATCAGGACAGTCTGGGAGATATATATCAATCCTGTTTCAAAATAAGAACCAAACAGAGCATGGGGTTGGCTTCTAAGAGCCCCTGTAATTTGAGTGTCAGAAGCAGAAACACAGTGCGTACCTGAGTTGCTCCTTACACTGAGGAAATCTTTGCTTTGCTGAAAGCACTCCTGAAAATGTGTGTGTTAAGCAAATGGCAGAGACACATAAAGTCTCATGCCACTAGAAACATGTATAACGACTAGCCCATTGTCATTGATATCATAATGTGTCCACAGACACACTTTAAGTCCTGCAACTAGAATAGCCTACGGTTCTAAATCACACAAGACTGCACAACCCTGGCACTTCCTGCATCCACTTCAGCTTAATTTTACTGCCCTTTCCACAGTATGAGGAGAGGACATGGTTGCTTACCATATGAATACATGTGCTGCGAGACCAGCATTGGACTCAGATTTGCAGCAGCTGTAAGGTTTACTCTTGCTAGATCATCCTCAAGCCAGGGGGAGCTGTCACATCAAACAGTGAGGTTTCTGTCTTTGTTTTCCAAGGCAGGATCTTTCTATGTAGCCTTGACTGGCTTGGAACTTGCTCTGTAGACCAAGCTGGTCTAGATCTCACAGATCCCTCTGTCTCTGCTGGGATTAAAGGCATATACTACCATGTCTGGATACAGAGAAGGGTTTTATCAATGAAGCAAAGCTTCTCCGCCAGCACAACCTTAAATAGACTGAAAAGTGAGTGTAGATAAACTTTAAATTATTGGACGAGGATGAGGTGGAGGTGGAGAACAACTCAGGGAAGAGTGACCCACATATGGGATAATTTAGTCCAAAATGGTGGATTTCATAGAATTATGACAATACAACCCTAAATGTCTTAGAAATCAATTCAAAATCCATTTCACAGAAAGTGGTTATCTTAGGGTTTTACTGTTTTGAACAGACACTATGACCAAGGCAAGTCTTATAAAGGACATTTAATTGGGGATGGCTTATCGGTTCAGAGGATCAGTCCATTACCATCAAGGTGGGAACATGGGAGCATTCAGGCAGGCATGGTGCAGAAGGAGTTGAGAGGTCTACATCTTCATCTGAAGGCTGCTAGCAGAATACTGCCTTATGGGCAGCTAGGATGAGAGTATTTAAGCCCAATTCCACTGTGACACACCCGCTACCAAAAGGCCACACCTCTTAGTAGCGCTACTCCCTGGGCCAAGCATATACAAACCGTCACAGTGGTGTTGGGGCCCTGGGCTTCAGTTCCCATTAAAGCAGAGTATTAAATGTGTGACAGGAAAGAAATGGGACTTTAGCAATAGGATTCCGAGGTTTGATTGCATTGACTTGCAGGTATAGTTGTGGGTAAATGGAACGGAACATACCCTAAGTCTGGAAAGTCGAGTTGTCATCTTAATATATTTATTTCCTAATCAATGCCAGTAATGTGGATGAAAGCAGACAAATGGGCCATGGGTTTGACCTAGTATCAGAGGCCAACCATTGTGAGCTGCCACATTCCATCTCAGCAGAGTGGGACAGGGAGAAACCTGGGTGCAGCCGTGGGCATTGGTCGATGTCTAGAATACGTAGTAGGAGCTTTTTGGAAGGGAAGGGACAGTAGACAAAAACACACCCCAGAACGGCGTAAAGGCAGTCTCTGAGCCTAGATAGAACACTAATGATCTTCAAGAATTAATCTATTAACTCACACATTTTTCTCTAAAAAGCAAGGCACAAAATTCAAAACTGCAAATATTCCCTTGCAATAATTATGTTTTACTGTGGCTGTATTACATTACTGAAGGAGTCAATGTGAATTCAAATGCACAGAGTATTTTCAGTTATGTGGTATTTCTTCTGTAAGCTATCAGCGTGTCGGAGTGATTCAGATGTATGGGTTATGTAGGTGAGGACAAGAGAGCTTTGTTTCACGATTACTGGACAAAGTGGTATTTTCTTATGGCCAGCCATGCTTTACCATAAAAAGTGGGGCAGAGCCCAAGAGACCTCATCTTGCCTTACTTTCATGTGCACTTTTCATATATGGGTTTAGAGGTTTGGGGCTATATCAGGGAGATAGATGTTACACAGAAGGTTTTGAAGCAATAGGCATCTGATCCTGGGCTACACCGTTTCCTTCTCTGGGTCACACGGCAACTCGAATGTAGGGCAAGAATATGCCCCAGTTTCTTGCTTAATGGCTGAGAAATTTAAGAAGGTTTGCAGCTTTTCATCCAGGGACACATACACAAAAATGAAGAGTTCACAGCTTGCCTGAAAGATTTAAAATATGGAGCTGAGCTTCATATGAGGAGAAAAATAGACAACGATGGTCCAGCCAATAACCATTCAAGCAATACAGTCGAGGGGACAGAGAACCGGACACACAGGGCAAGAAGAGTAAAACAGGACATGCCTGCGATCCTACCACAGGAGGGTCTGGAATTTGAGAACTGACTATGGAATGCCCTTTTCATAGGCCTCCGAACCAATTGACGTCCAGGTCGTATCAGTGTGCAGAAGAGACACTAATTTGTCCTCTGCATCTCTTTTTTTCAGACAAAGCACACGTGTGTTACGTGGTAAGTCATTGTGTGTGTGTGGGGGGGAGACAGGGGAGGGAGGGAGGCAGAGGGAAGAGAGGGGGGTGTAGGGAGAGGGAGAGAGGGAGGAAGAGAGAGGGGTGGGGAAGGAGGGGAGAATGGAGGGAGGGTAGGAAAGAGAGAGAGAGTTTTGAGGGAGTTTGAGGCAGTATCTCCTGTAACCTGCAAGTCTCTATGTACCAGAGGATAGCCTTGAACTCATCCTCTACATCCCAAGTGCTGGCATGACTGGAAGGTGCTACCACTGGGGCAACTAATTAAGTCACATAAGAATTTTCAGTACCTGCCTTATAGAACATGTAGACTCTATTTCTAGCGCCACAGCAGGGCCCCTTCTGCCTGAGATTAGATAGCATTCATTGGAAATCACTTACCTGCTGAGAACACAGCCCGTGGACAGTGGACTTGGTAGTTCGGTCTACCTGATCTTCTCACCCCAAGAGTGGAAGTTTGGGAGTTGGGATGTAGGATTCAGTTGGTGGAGTGTTTGCCGTTGTCTAGAACAGAGCCTGTTTTTTAAAACCTGAAACTTAAAAAATACATAGAAAAGGAAAATAATGTGTCTCGCACTCACCAGTATTGGAAAGTGAACATTCCAGAAGTTTGTGAGAAGCGGATGGAAAACCGCTGTCCACACAAACTTGCTAATTATGATGGTCTTCACGATGAACACAGAGCTTACAGACGCAAAAAATTGCCCTTGACTATGAATATTTAGTGGTTCTAAATTTTCTTTATTGTTGTTATTTTATTTTATTTTTTAGTTGTTCTTTTCAACAAGTGACAATGTTTGGCTGTTTTGTGAATCCATAGGCTAAATAAAAATTTAGATTTCTCTTAGATTCTTTTGAAAAGATATTCAACAAATCACTGCTGTTGACTTACTCATAAGAAAGTTATCCTTAGTCATTCACAATAGGCCATGAAAAAAGAACCCTCTGTAAAATAATAAAAAACGGATTCTTTCCTCTTGATAGTTATACAATGCCTTGGCTTATTCTTTTGACAGCCACAGCTTTTTCTCCCCATCGGCTAAGTTCTCTGGTGAATCTGCAGAAAGGACAGTCACAATATTTTTGCATTTAAAGGCAAATTTGTCAAGTATTTTCCGACAAATCTCTCTTTAAAAAAGAATGAGGACACCCCTAAGCTGTTAACCCTTTCTTATGCTAAGCACTGCTTTCTGGTTCAACTTAACAAAAGCTTTGCCTTCAAGTGAATATGTCAGAAGCTACCATGGAAGCAGCTCCTTCTCCTTGCTTTGCACCAAGACGGATCTCTAATTAGTGGTTTAATTACTTCCATATCATCCACTACAATACTGAAGCCAGAGGTCCTAAGACAACATTCTTCAAGGATCATTACCTCCCATCTTATTTATTTTGAAAACAAAATTAGTTACCGCAATCTTCCTTCCAAAAGACTAGGTAACTTGTTAAAAATTTCATTTAACGTTCTCCTGTTTAGGAAGGCCCTGCAAAGGCTGACATATTTTAATGAATGATAAAGATAACATTATTTGATTTCAACCATTTTCCCCACCTGGTCAATCACCAAAAAGGATAGCTTGTTTTTCCAAGTTCTTACTATCCTCAGCATTGTAATAGGTAATAATCTTGTACTTACTATCCTCAGCTTTATAATAGGTAATACTTTTGTTCTTACATCCTCAGCATTGTAATAGGTAATACTTTTGGAAGTACAGGTTTTGTTGTATTTACTCAGCTTAGTATTTTAAGCATCACAAAAAACCGTGAGGAGGAAGGTCCTAATTTTAGCTCTGGTTTATAGACAAGAAATATTAAGAGCTGTGGAAAAATTCAAACATCTAGAAAGATGGAGGGTCTAGACTTAAATTCCTACCTCCAGGATTTATATCACTAATGAGTTTCTCCTTTTCCCAGAGCTTTGCATTCTATTCCTGAGGATTTTAAGGGCCTAGGGTCATTCACCCCAAGTCTCCTTCACAGTCCTCTGGCCTCCCTGCCCTCATGATATATAGAGAAGTTTTCTGTAATTGTAGAAGTGATTTCTGCTTTTTGCACTGAGATGAGACTACAGTGAGACCCTCAAGGAATGGTCTGTAATACACAGAACTCTGTGAGTTTGAGGTCAACCTGGTAACCTAGAGAGTCACAAGCCAGTCACATTTGCACAGTGAGATCCTGTTTAAAAACAAAACAGGGGTTGGGGATTTAGCTAAGTGGAAGACCGCTTGCCTAGCAAGCAAAAGGCCCTGGGTTCGGCCCCCAACCCCAAAAAAAAAAAAAAAAAAAAAAAAAAAAAAACCAAAGCGGAAAAACCAAGCAATCAAATAAACAAGCAAGAGCAACAACAGCAATAACAAAACTCCAAAAACAAACAGGGTGGGGGGAGAGACAGAGACAGAGAAAGAGAGAGGAGGAGGGTGAGGGGGAGGGAGAGGGAGGGATCGAAAAGGGGAGGAGGGGGGAGGAGGGGGAGGAGGGGAGGAGGGGGGAGGAGGAGAAAGAAATGGTCCCTGTGATCTGTGTTTTGCATTCAGGACTAAGATCGAGTTCCCTCATCAGCTAACAGAAGCATTGAATGACAGCATGTCTGCCTATTACCGACAGTTGCCTAGGGAGTGACCTCAGCGCCTTTCCTTTTTCTCGGCCTCTATATCTTCTGTGGGGCCTAATAGCTACATGTATTTGATTTTTAAAAATAAGGCAAATATCCCCGTGGCAGTCCTTAAATAGCATTCCTAATCAGTCATTTCCAACTTCCTTAATTGGCCCCCGGGGAGTTTAAGTTGACATGCCTTATTTTCTCAGAACAATGCCAAGCATACTTTCCTGATGCTTCATTTGAACCAGGATTGAGTTCTAATATCTAAGACATGTCTGATAACATTATAAACCACCGAGAACCCAATTATTGGATTAGGAATTAGATTTAAAGGATGCCAAGGGGGAAATAGAAAGTGTTTCAGCATTAAAAAAACGTTATGGGTTTTTAATTTTCCCCCTGAAATATTTTTTGAATGGTTTTCCAAAATAAGTTAAAGAAAGTTTGATGTGTGCTGTGCCACCACTTTTATTGCCTGATTGTCTGCATTTCTTAGGAAATGGGTTGCGTTTATTTATTGGTAACTAAGCTCTCCTAAGGAAAATATTTGGGTAATCATATAAAAAATCTCAAGAGAAAATATACATGGGAAATTATTTTCGAAGTATCCACTGAATCTAAGAAAGTCTGCAATTGACCATGAAGTTATGAAGATTTTTCTGAAGAGTTAAATTGGTTAAAATTGACTCTGCTTAAATCCAGAACTGGGCCTGGGGGATGTGGGGAGAAGAAACTTAAAATCAACTAATGTCAATGATCTGAATCCAGGGGAACTTTGTTGGAGAGGATGGGTCTCCAATGGGTCAGCTAGTAGTAAGTTCCCCAGATCGCAAGCCAACAAGTCACAAGCAAGTGTTTGCATTTTGTTCTGGAAAGCAAACTCTGTTAAAGCGCAAATTCCTGCATCGTTCCTTGAGATGCTACCATTATCTGCAAACATCGGAAACCAAGCCCATGTAAGAAGCCATAGCTGCCAGACGGCAATGGAAAGAAACAAGCAGGAAAATGCAAAAGGCTCCATTTAGGCTGTTTGAACCTCACTAGAAATGAATTCAGGATCATAACAAAGTCAAAATAGAAGTGGAGGTTTGGGGGTGCAGCTCATGTTTGGGGTGCAGCTCATGTTTGGGGTGCAGCTCATGTTAGGGGGTGCAGTTTATGTTTGGGCTGCAGCTCAGGTTTGGGGTGCAGCTCATGTTTGGGATGCAGCTCATGCAGCTCAGGTTTGGGGGGTGCAGCTCAGGTTTGGGGTGCAGCTCAGGTTTGGGGTGCAGCTCAGTTTTGGAGGTGCAGCTCAGGTTTGGGGTACAGCTCAGGTTTCGGGGTGCAGCTCAGGTTTGGGGGTGCAGCTCAGGTTTGGGGGTGCAGCTCAGGTTTGGGGGTACAGCTCAGGTTTGTGCAGTGGGAAGAACACATGCCCAGCTCCGACAAGACCCAGGTTTCAGCCATTACTGCCAAGTGAGTGATAACTCATAAAATAAAATAAAATAAAATAAAATAAAATAAAATAAAATAAAATAAAACAGGCAGTCCAGACGCCAGGGACAGGAAGAGTGATCAATTTAGGAACATTCAGTGTCCAAAGCACACCTGACTCTTGTCCTGGGTGTGGGTATAGGCATGGGTGTGGGCAAACAGACTTGTAGGGAAGAGGAAATGGGGGAAGGGAAACAAAGCCCAGGCTAGAGAGGTTTAGGAAACAGGGTGAGGTGACTTATGCTCTCAGTGGTGGTGGTGCAGGCCTTTAATCCCAGTACGTGGGAGGCAGAGGCAGGTGGTTCTGTGTGTTCTAGTCCAGCCTGGTCTGTAGAGTGAGTTCCAGGACCCATTGGGGGAAAAGGTGAGAAAAGTGGACAGGAGCCACAGGAGAGCCTAGGGGACAAGCAGACACTTTGGTACGCTAATAGACAACAAGGTCATTTGTCCTGAGTTTCTTTGTTACCCTGACAGACCTGTCACTCACACTAAAATTATAAAGTCTATCAAAACTTTTTATTTTTGGCACATACCACAACCATGGTCTGCAAACAGCAAATATTTAAGAAGAATGAGAAATACCAGTTTTCAATTCTTTTGGAGGATTTTGGGTCAGTTAATGGAATCAAATTTGAAGGTACATTCATATTCAGTAGCCACTGGAATGGTTTCCAGGATACCCATAGACACTAAACTCGAACATGCCAATCAAATGCTACAACATTTGCAGATGACCTATACATATTGACCAACACATTACTTTATTTCAGGACTTCCTGTACACCCAGTGTCTTGGTTACCTGTCTATGGCTGTGATGAAACACCAGAACCAAGGCAACTAACAGAAGCAAGGGTTTATTTGGGATACGTGGCTCCTGAGAGATGTGTCCAACATTGTTACAGTGAGGTAACACGGCATCAGGCAGACATGGTGGCTTGATGACAAGCTGAGAGCCACACGCAGCAGGCAGAGCAAGCACTCTGGGAATGGCATGAGCCTTCTGAAACCTCAAAGCCGCCCTCAACTTTCTCTAGCAAGGTCACATCTACCAACTGGGGGCCAAGTATCCAAACATCTGATCTTGTGGGGAGTTTTCGTTCACACCACCATATCTAGAACAACCTAACTGATGTGTGTGCTACATTGTTTAGAGAGTGACATTTAACAAAATCTACCGACTTGCCTCTGGGATATTTCTGTTTTGTAGTTAATTGAATATACAGGTAGAGAATCTATCCACAAAGGATCAGTGTTCTACAAAAATCCAAATATAGGTCTTTTTGTGGTTGGAGAAGTCTGGGTCTGATGCAGATCAGACGGCTTACAGTCATGGAAAAGGACCTGTGGGGGAGGTCAGGGTGAGAAGATAGGCAATTGATTCATCAGGCCTCTAGACATAGGCAGGATGGGAGATAGGGAGGTACCATTAACTAGAAATGATTTAGAGTTCAATTGGACTGGGAGAGGCCAGATACCATCATGATGCAGGGCTCAATCATGATTATTGGAGAAGCAAGCAAGCAAGCGAAGGACCCTATTTCTATCTGAAGTATAAGAGCTATTAAGAAGCTTGGCCTGGTAGAAAGTAGGTAGGTTATGGGGTTCCTGTGAAGGGCCCTAGGGGCTTTTGCCAGCCTTACACACTGCCTCAGGTCAAGATTAGGCCAAGTACCAGCTTTCAGCCTAGGGTCAAGGCTAGGCCAAGTTCCGTTCTCCACCCACAGTTCTCAGAGAAGCAGGGACATTCTTGAAAAAATTGCAGAATGTACTGACTGATAGTCACCTGACCCTCTGGTCCCAGATAGAGTTCGACTGCATGTCATATGCTTGATAGCCAATAAGTTTAAACTGTAACCTTGCTGATGTAACCTGTACCCCTAAAAAGTATAAAAACTGCTTGTTATAGCCATTGGGGTCGCCGTATAGTCACTCGCAATGCCATGAGCGGCTGATGAAGGTCCACGCAGACGCACCAGAACAATAAACCTCTTTCATTTGCATTGAACTCCATTCCTGTGTCTCACTTGGGGGGTTTTCTGGTAGTTAAGACTCACTTCGAGCCTTACACAAGCAAACAAACACCACAGATTGGAGCAGAGGTGCAGGCCTTGTGAAAATCGTCAAGACAGGCTCTTTTTTTCTGTTCTGCTTTAAAACAGGTTCCTAGAAGTGGCCATAAGCACTCAAAGGCTCGGGAATTCTGTCTGATGGGCCTCACAATAGGGCAGCGAGAGCCATTCTCTACTATTGTAACTAGGCCTCAGCCTGTGCTCACCCAGGTTCAGCCACCTGTCCTCAGCTGGCCCAGTCAATGATACTAACAGTGAAAAGTTAGAGCAAGGACATTTCTTTCAGTGTGTTCATGTTGTGAAGAGGGATAAAGAGATCCGTTGTGCCCCTCCCCTAGTCCACTTTTGTTTTGATTTGAGGGTAAGCTTTAAGTGGCAGGCAATACTCAGCAACCTGCAAGAGTGTGTCCTGCTCATCATGGCTCATCCAAGAGTCTCCTAGGTCATCGACAAGCTGAAGATCTTCCTGCAGGAGAAAAGTTTTTCTTCTGGCTGACACCCATCCCCCAACCCTCATGCTGACAACCCATCCCCCACTCTCCTCCTGTTGACATCCCATCCCCCAACCCTCATGGTGACACCCCATCCCCCACCCTCCTCTGGTTGACATCCCATCCCCCATCTTCCTCTGGCTGAGCCCCCCAACCCCCACCCTCCTCTTCTTGACAACCCATCCCCCACCCTCTTCTGGCTGACATCCCCATCCCCCATCCCTCAGCTTCAGACCTTTCTTCTCCAGTAGGTGATTCTTAAGGAAGATCTAATTTCTTGGGGGTCATTGTTTTAATAGTTTGAGAGCCAAAGAGAGGGACACATACGCCTCTTTATAGTTTTTTTCCCCCCGCTGGGAAGTGAGTGTGACTGGGGTTCATAATATCAAATTCCCAAATAATCAATAAAAATATTATGAAAAAAAAAAGAATGTATCCTTTTCTCCTGGGAAGGCCAGTTACTGCACATGGATTCCAGGTGCCCTCCGATGCCCAGCATTCAGATAATGGCACACATGCTGTCTACAGAGCTTTCATTTGGTCCCCTACATCTCTGCTCAAGTGTCACCCATGAGAACGCTGCTCTCTGCTCATGTAGAGATAATCATGTTTCCTTTAGCTATGCTCCTACTTTCTTCAAACCTCAGTTATTTAACTGGTAAGAGCCCAATGGTCAAGGTCTGGGACACACACTACCGAGGCCACATCAGGTACTACTGGTTTAGGTTGAGTAGTTTGTATGTCAACGGCCACCTTGGCTTCCACATGTGGGGAGTTGGAGGATCACAAAGTCAGAAGCCTGAGGACTGTTCTTGAGCCCCTGAGAGTGGCAGGATTCGAGGCACTGAGGATGATTCTGCTCCTTCAATGGGTTTCAAATGTTACTCTCCTGAAAGCATCACACCTAGAGAGATGGCTGTGAGACCTGTGGGGAAACAGAGTGCTTTCCTCTGGGAAACAGGTCACCTTAGTGTTATTTCTGCTCTTAGTGGTTAACTGATCCTGAGTCAGTAACTTGGCACAGCACCATTCACTTCACACCCTGGCTGTTTCTCACAGCTCTCGAAGCCCCCACCCCCACCCAACCTCCACTTACAATCAAAGCTTATCTTCCAGATCACCAGAAATCAGCCTGGAAGCCTCCGGTTTGAGGGGAATCCATTCTTTAGTTTGATGTCTCACAGAGTAGAGTAAGGAGGTTTCAGGCACCCAGGAGGCTGAAGCAGGGGGATTGCAAGCTCAGGATCACCCTAGGCTACGTAGAGTGATGGGATATATAGAGATGTTTGGTGCTGCAGCTGTGAATTATACTGAGTTTCCTGTTGTGATGTTGAGATGTCGGCGGATTATATTTATGTTTGGTCACTGAAAGAATAAAAAATGCAGCTAAGAAGTCAGAAGTTTAAAAAAGCCCTAAATACCTCAAATTCCAGACCCTGCCCTCTACCTGTACTAGCTGACCATAAAGTTAGATTAAAATCTTAGAGAATAATCTTGAGAAGCAGGAAGCTTCTCCCAGGAACTGATGGACCATAAAGTAAACAATCTTGAGAAACAGGAAGCTCCTCCTTGTGATTTTTCACTGGTATTCTTGACATTTTCCAATGATGCCCTCCCTACCCGCTGGGGTTGAGGTTTCTTCCTTTAAATTCCCCTTGCCTTAGTTACTGGGGGGTCGAACTCTACTGCCCCTGCATGGGATATGCATGGGATTGATAGGAACCCCAGTGCACTGGTTCCTATCAATAAACCTCATATTTATTACAGCAAGGACGGTCTCACGTGAGTTCTTGGGGGGTCGCATCATCCCGAGACTTGAGTGAGGGTCTCCCCGCTCCGGGGGTCTTTCAGTCACCTGTGAGGGTAATTATGATTATATACAAATTTACCCCTGACTTTATCATATCGTTTTTTGTTGTTGTTGTTGTTGTTGTTTTGTTTTCTCTTTGAGACAGGACTTCGCTGTGCCGTTTTGGCTGTCTTGGATCAAGACCAATGTAGACCAAGCTGTTTCCAACTCACCGACAGTTGCCTGCCTTTGCCTCCTAAGTGCCAAGACTAAAGATGTCCACCACCATCACCGGACTTATCTTCAATGCTTTAATTTAAATTTTTATTTATGTATATGAGTATCTAACTGTCTGTGTGTAGGTGCACCATATGCCTTATGTCTGCTCACAAAAGCCAGAAGACGACAGATTTCCTGGAACTGAAATTACATTTGTGGATTCTGGGAGTCGAACCCAGGTTCTCCGGAAGAGCAGCCAGTGCTCTTAGCTGCTCAACCATCTCTACGGCCCTGTTTCCCACTCTTGACAATCAAGGGAACTGCAGGGGCAGCAGGCAGAGGATTCTGGGGGTCTCACATCCTCTCTATTCAGGGCAACAGAGTTGATGACCTCCCTCCCAAATCCTTTCTGAATAGATGTGAGCTACGGCTTCAGGTAAGGTGGGGCGAGCACATTGTACAAGCTGGTCTAGAGAGAGCAGCTGTCACAAGCACTGAGTGTTTCAGGTCCTGAAAACCTGAATCTAGTGGTTAGCACTGAGGATGGAAAGGTGTGGATGGGCACAAAGACCATCTAGATTGGCTAAGGATGGGGAATGAGGAGATACGCTCGGCGCTTTAGCACAATCAGGTGAAATAAGCCTTTATATAACCAACAGTTTAAGAAAATATAAAGCATCCAACAGTTTTTAAAAAGCAAAAAGCAAAAGGCAAAAGAATGTAAAGAGGTCCTTTAGTGGGCTCAGGACCAAAGACAGATGCACCCATTGTTAACAGCTCTCAAGGGGTAGCTTGCATTTCTTTATGTTTGTTCTGTACGATTAAGGAAGTCGTTCTCAATGATACTTTATTTGTTTAGAATGCTTTCCGACTAAAACCTGAAATTGCCAATGTGATCAAGGGCCTGGAGGTGTCTGGGTGTGTATCTTGAGCACATCACAGCAGAACCCCAGCCCTAAGACAGTGAGTAGGAACCCGGTTGAGCTAATTTCCTGGCCTCTCTGATGGTGCCAGGCCGCTGCTGGTTGTCAATTTCACACATACAATTTCTCTCTATTCAGAGCTGACAGCTTGGATTTCCCCTTCCATTGTGAGGGCTGTTCTGGTTTCTGGCTTCCCTGTGCTTGCATTTGGTAACCTTTGCCCTCTTATTTGGTACAAGCCAAAATGCCATCTTTGGAAAACTAATGTACCAGAGAAAAATGGTAGCATGAAGCCACGTCACCTACTGTTCTTTTTCTTTCTGTCCATGAAGGTTATTATTAGAACTCATTTTAGAGAATTTCAAACCCATTCAGAGTATCATGGCTTTAAATTTCTCTAATGGAAGCAAAGCTTTTGATGTTTGGGTTTTAGAAGCCTGCCTGGCTTCTTTAGAGTTCAAATTTTTATACACTCACACAATTGATCAAAGACCCTGTTTTGAGACAGAGGGAAAAGGCAATTTACTTTACCTACGGTTATTTTGTGATCTCCATATTATTATTACAGTTTTTATTCCTGAACCCACTTTCTGTTTGAAGATCTACTTCCCCATGCGCATACCCTGGCCTCGTCTTCTTTTTGATCAGCAAGAGAAGCCGTCTGGAAACAATTGAGAGTGACGTCACAAATCCAGCATTATGATTTTCGATGTAGTCTGAAAGAACAAATGAAGGAGCGAGGAAGGTCGATTAACCCTTAAGCACAAATATCACATTCCCGAGGGGCACTGGAATAAGTAGCGGGTTACCTTGGTAAACGCTCTGCCTTGGTAAAGGAGCACGTTTACTCTCATCTCTACTAGTTATAGCAAAAAGAGCAAACGGCCCTCCAGGGGTAAGGCTGACTACTCATGCCAACGCTCAAAAGGCTTTGAAGCATTGGCTCTGGCAGAATGTCCCGAAGCTAAACACAGGAGACTGAAAAGTCTTAAACTGGGGCTAAAGGTCATAGGCAAGGACAATAGACCTGGAATTTGGAAGAATTCATACTCCGCTGAAGAATTCCCAGACCACTCATGAAAATAGCAGTTTGCCTAACTCACAGAAGGCACTAAACCGGAAGTAAGCCCTCCACTGAAGCGCGAGCAAGTGATTGGAGGAGGGCAATCTCAGCTGCGAGGGCAAAAGCCTAGAATCGCCATGGGGATGACCCTGAAATTAAAGCTAATTCGGGGAGTGATTTCTTCTTGCTTCTAGAAACAGTTTGCTCTGAAAACTCTCTCATTCTGGAGTAAAATGTATGTTTGTTTTTGGCTTGAACAGTCCAGTCTCCTGCCTCTGAATTTCAGCCAGAGGCTAAGGGAGGGGCACAGTCCCAGGAGCTCCTCAGCTCTGGCAGAGCTGTAAGGACTTTCCTGTGGAGAAATCACAGAGTAGCAACTGCACACTTTTTTCCCTGCTCTTTAAACCAGCAGTCCTCCATTTTCTGGGCTCGTTCCCAGATGCAATCTACTATAATTGTATATAGTTCTTAAGCAAAGGTGATTCATTTTAAAATTCCTGGAATGCTCCTTAATTTTAATATTTTTGCAAAATACCAATAAATCCAGTCGTTCCTTTAAATTATTATTACGTGTTGTGATTTTAGCCTGTAAAATATGGTCAATATACTACTAGTTCATGAACTTCGTTTGGCCACCCAGCTGTGCCCAGAGAAGCCTCCCTCTGCAGAACTAATTTAATTGGTCACCATTGAATTCAAGTGTGCTATTGACATCACTCTTATCTGATACAAAGTAAATAGTTTCAGCCCTTGATTTTCTGTTGTCTCTCTTTATTTAACTATAATATACACTAAATGAGATGATAAAGACTTTTTTTCTAGTAAAAGGAAAACAAGAGTGATTCTGGGGAAGGGACAATGTCTCAGTGAGGCCAGCCCTTGCTGCTGCTCAAGCATGAGGGCATGGGTTAGGATTCTTGGCATGCAATAAAACAAAGGAAGGAGAGAGAGAGACAGAGAGAGGCAGGAGAGAGATAGATAGATAGATAGATAGATAGAGAGAGAGAGAGAGAGAGAGACAGAGAGACAGAGAGACAGAGAGACAGAGAGACAGAGAGACAGGGGGAGGTACAACATGTAATCTCATCACTGGGAAGACAGAGAAGAGAGTCCCCAGGGCTTGCTGGTCAGCCAGGCTAGCCCGTGACTAGCTGTGATTGCTGTGTTTCAGGCTCAGGGAGAAGCTCTTTCAAAATGTAAGGTGGAGAGCATTTGAGGAAGACACGAGACGTTGATCTTAGTTCTATGCACACAAAAGGGGTCATATGGATGGAGAAATAGCTTTTAGAGGGAGCGCACAAGTAACCAGTTTCTACTGCCCTCAATTTGATAAGGGGATTTTGGAAAAAAAATGTAGGGAAGACAGACACATGTCACATGCCCCTATTCCAGAAACACAAAATTCAGTCTTGCGAGCTTGGTCCAGCCTTCCACATTCTTAACATGGCGCACCTTAACCACTAACATTTGCCAGTAATTTACTTTAGACTTTAGAATGCGCTCCTCTATCTGGGTTTAAAAGGAAATAATTTGTCACTTGGTTTGATACATATGGAGAAAGACATATACTATTTTATTTAGAAATGGATTGATTTCAAATTTTTATTGAGTGTCATTACAGAAGATGTTCCTAGTTTACAATCATTGCACTGGGAGATTGTTAAAGACTCAGACTCTGTTGAAACAGCAGTTGGGGTGTGGGAGGACAGGGGAAATGGGCAAAGTGGGTGTTTCCAGCTTCCATCAGCGAACACTTGAGAAGCACTGGGTACACTCACACGTTTCTGGCTTCACTGTTCATTATGTATAAAATGATGTAATTCTTAAAAAAAACCTTGTTTCCGAATTTGTAAAGTGAGATTATTTTAAAAAGTAAATACGATACTTAGGTAACAAATTCCACTTAGCACATGGAGAAGGAGAGGAGGTTTGGATAAACAGGAGGAGCTATTTGTGCTCATGGGGAAATAAAATCTTAGCTCATCCCAAACTTAAACAAATAAACAAGAGGAGAAGCAGGTAGAGGATCTGTAAACCCCCACTCTCCGTCCTCTCCTTCAAACCCATTTCTCCAGTCTCCTCCTCAGCTCTGGAGCAGAGCACCTGCCATAGCTCCCACTCCTTCCTTCCCATTCCCAGGGAGCTAAGCAGATCCTGGTGGGACATCCTTCTGTCTTCTGTGCTACAGATTCCTTCTAATTTATCACCATCCCTACACCCAACACCAAGGAAATCATTCCATCCAGAGCACCCAGAAGCCACACCCAGCAGGATCTAAGAAGGACTCCCTACCAGATGACCCACAGCTACCATATTCTTCTAAGAACCCCCAAAGGCAACAGAAACCAAAGAACGAAACAACCACCTAACAAAGACAATACCAGATTCTAGTGCCTAGAATTACAATCATCACAAACCCAGATGCCTAGCCGTCAGTGTAAAAACACAATCAAAGAAGCCAGGGCAACACGTCTCCATTTTAAAGCTCTGCAATTCTATCACAGCGGGCCCTGAGAAAGGTGATGCCACTGAAGCACACGTTAGGGGTCCTTAAAGAGGAATTAAATAAATCCATTAAAGAAATCTGTAAAAACGCAAATGGGAACGAAATGAGAAAAACAGTTTAAGATATGAAAGTAGAGATAAAATCAATAAAGAAAACACCATCATCTTAGATGGAGAGATTCTCAGAGCAATTTCATTAATCTCAGGAACAACACAAGGTTGTCCATTCTCCCCATACCTATTTAATATAGTATTTGAAATCCTTTCTAGAACAATAAGACAACTGAAGAGACCAAGGGGATCCAAATAGGAAATGAAGAAATCAAAGTAGCCTTATTTGTAGATGATAAGGTAGTATACATAAGGGACCCTAAAAATTCCACGTGGAAAGTCTTACAACTGATAAATCCTTCCGACAGCATAGCTGAAGCCAAAATTAACTCACAAAAATCAGCTGCTCTATGTACAAACGACAAATGGACTGAGAAAGAAATCAGGAAAACAATACTTTAAGGATACCTCATATATTATATATCTTGATATTAATATATATTATATATAATATATGATACATTATGTATCTTGAGGTAACTCCAACAAAGCAAGTGAAAGACTTGTGTGACAAAACTTTACGAAACTGGAAAAGGAAGTTGAAGAAGACATCAGAGGATGGAAAGATCTCCCATGCTCATGAGCCAACAGGATTAGTATAGTAAAAAAGATCATCCTGCCAAAACTGTTCTACAGATTCAAAGCAATTCCCTTAAAATTCCAACACAATTCTTCACAGACGTGGAAAAGGGTTTTCAGAGTTATACAGAATCACAAAAGATCGTAGGATAGGAAAGACAACACAAAATAATAAGAGATCAGATGCATATCATGCCATCCGCGACACTGCTGCTCTCCCTATGGTGGTTGCGATCCTCTTCAACTCCTTCAGTCCTTCCCCTAACTCTTCCATTGGGATCCCCAACCTCAAACCAGTGGTTGGCTGTGAGTATTTGCATCTTTGTCAGTTAGCTGTCAGTAGAGCCTCAGGGAAATAGATTATTCTTAAAAGAAAAAACTTAATAGCTGAGAAGTAAATGTTCAACACCCTTAGACATCAGGGGCGATTGTGAATCAAAGCTGCTTTGGGATTTCATCTTGTACCTTTCTGAATGGCTAGGATCAGTAACACAAACAGCAGCTCGTGCCGGCCAGGATGTGGAATAAGGGGACACCATCAGTGCTGAGGTGTTTTGCTTTTATGTTATGGCTTCTGGCTTTGAGTTTACATGGGTCCACATGTCTGTGAACATGTGTGTCCATATAAGTTTCTTGTGTTTTTCTGTATTTTATTTACCTGTATGGTTGTTTTGTGCTATTCTAACTTGTTTTTTTTTTCTCTTATCTTATTGTATGTTATTTTACTTCATTGCCATTCCTCTGATGTCTGTGCTTGTCTTTTAAAGATTTATTGTATGTGAGTACCCTGTCACTGTCTTCTGACACACCAGAAGTGTATCAGTCCCATTATAAATGCTTTTGAGACACCATATAGTTGCTGGGAATTGAACTCAGGGCCTCTGGAAGAGTAATGAGTGCTTTTAACCACTGAGCCATATCTCTAGCCCATGTGTTTGTTTTTTAATGAGAGACAAAAAGGGTCTGGGTCTGGATGGGAGGGGAATGATGAGAAAGTGGGAGGAGAAGGGAAGGGGGCCACAATATTTTGTATGAAAAAACCACATTTTTAATAAAAGAAAAAAAGGATTATTAACATTTTTTTCTAAATATATGCATCTGAATATGGTATTCAATGCTGATTAGTTAAAGGGATGTATATTTTAAATTAAAAGTTTTGGTTCTGGGGTTGGGGATTTAGCTCAGTGGTAGAGCGCTTGCCTAGCAAGCGCAAGGCCCTGGGTTCAGTCCCCAGCTCGGAAAAAAAAAAAAGAAAAAGAAAAAAAAAGTTTTGGTTCTGGGGCTGGAGAGATGGCTCAGTGGTTAAGAGCACTGGCTGCTCTTCCAGAGATCCTGAGTTCAAATCCCAGCAACCACATGGTGGCTCACAACCATCCGTAATGAGATCTGAGGCCCTCTATTGGTGTGTCTGAAGACAGCTACAGTGTACTCATATATAATAAATAAATTAATTAAAAAAAAGTTTTGTTTCTAAGTTCCTAATTTTAACAATTTATTAAGCAATTTTTTCCTTTGGGCTCTCAGTTGATCAAACACTATGACCAAAAACAATTTAGGGGACAAAAGGGTTTATTTTGCTGATACATTTCATTCCACCATTAAGGGAAGTCAGGACAGGAACTCAAGTAGGAACTTGAAGGCAGAAGCCAGGGAGGAATGCGGCTTGCTTACCCAAAACATATGCTATATAGTCCAAGGCACCTGCACAGGGAGTAGAAAGGTCTCACTCACTATGTACCCCGGCTGGCTTGGAACACAGCGTGTAGACCAACTGGCTTCAACGGTCTCAGACTCACAGAGACCCTCCTGACTATGTCTCCTGAGTACTAGGATTAAAGGCATGTACCACAACACCCTCGATTATCTCTAGTATTTTGTAACAGTAATGGAAATGCGGATCATAAAATATCCAAAAGATAAAAACAACTCAAATGTCCATTAACAGGGATAAAAAATAGCATACCCATACAATGAAATTTTAATTAGCTATAAAGGGAAGGGAAAACTGACACATACTATAACATCTCTGAGAGTGGGTAGACAGACACAAATGGGCGAATATGGTAGGATTCCATTTATACAAAATATCCAGAATGGGCTACTCCTTGGAGACAGGAAGTAGATTAGGAGTTGCAATGAGCTGGCTGAGACTGACTGTTAATGGACATGGCTTTCTCTTGGGGTTGATGAAGACGCTCTAGAACTGATTGAGATGATGTTTGCACAGCTCTGTGAATATACTAGACCCTTTTATGGTGCACATTTCAAATGGGAATGTCCGTGGTTTGTGGACTGTATCTCAGTACAGCAGTTACTTTACAAATCTATTTTGAAAGACACAGAGAACAGAATTGTGACTCATTCAGCTTCTAGGTGAGTCTCCAAAGAATGTGTCATATAAAACAAACACATCTAAAAATGTCTGTAAGTCAACAGTGACTCAGGGAATATATTTCTGGAATGTTCTATGAAGGACAAAAGAAATTATTTAGGAGGGAATAAAATGAAAGTTTGGTAACAGGGGGCAAATTAAATTTTCCCCTGTAACAGTCAGGAAGCATAGCTAAACAGGTGTTTATGAGATATTATTTATAACAGGTATTATTAGGGCTGAAAGAACATCCATTTCAAGAATTCTCTATCTTTGTTCCACACACACATAGCACACACGTGTCAGAGACTGACACTAAGGACAGGGGTCTTTATATTTGGGGAGCCACTTTAATAGAGACTGAAAGTTTCAGGAGTGAAAAATAAGGAGCAATACACAGGTGTGGATGGGTCCGGGATCTACACAGGCGTGGATGGGTCTGGGATCTACACAGGCGCGGATGGGTCTGGGATCTACACAGGCGCGGATGGGTCTGGGATCTACACAGGCGCGGATGGGTCTGGGATCTACACAGGCGCGGATGGGTCTGGGATCTACACAGGCGTGGATGGGTCTGGGATCTACACAGCGTGGATGGGTCTGGGATCTACACAGGCGCGGATAGGGCCGGGATCTACACAGGAGTGGATGGGGCTGGGATCCTGTGCAGAGGATTCAGATGCCGTGAACTTTAATGTCTGTTCAACTGTTTTAGGCATGTTCTTTTCATAGTTTCTGCTAGAATGTTAGTACGCTCAGAGCTGAGGCTCCACAGAGGTGCTTACTATAAACTTGTGCCGGGGCAGCAGAGAGAAAGTGGGCACAAAACGAAAATGGACCCTTGACAGAGATACAAAAGTGAGCTGTTTGCTTTTGTCTATTCTGGCAAAGTACAAAAAAGTGTTGTATGTGTTTGGTTCTTCTTTCTCCTTGCACGTGCATGCACCAAATGCATACAGAGCTCACAGAGACCAGAAAAAGAGCTCACAGAGACCAGAAGGCGGCCTTGGAGAACTTAGAACTAGAGTTACAGGTTGTTGTGAGCCACTTAATGGATGCTAGGAATTGAACACAGGTCTTTTGGAAGAGCCAGTGATCAAGTCCCAGAGCCATCTCTCAAGTCCCTAAATACATTGTTATTAAAATATAATTATGTCTCTCTCCCCATTCGTTTTCCTCCCTCCAGTTTTCTCCTACATTCTCTCCTCCCAATCCTCCCCTGCCCTCCTAACCTGACTCTCAAACTCCTGTCATTTTCTTTATTATTGTCACACACACACATGTTCAGAAATATATAAATTTTATCCTACAGATTCCATTTTTGTTGTTTATGTGTTTATTTTTTCTTTTTCCTTATTGCTTTTTGGAGGGGGGAGTACAGCAAATTTATTGATAGCATTCAAGAGTGTAGGGTCCCTAGACCCCTCCTGTTATTATGGGGGTCTGGGATGGAAATTGTGAGGGAGATGCTCAGTGTTAGGGGCCGAGTTGGGATGGGGATTCCTCAGCAACTGAGGGCCTCTCTCTTGCTCTCAGTATCCTTGCTCGGCTGCAGTGGGTGAGCCAGGGTTTTACTCCTTGGAGGCCATATAGGCCATGAGTTCCACAACCCTTTTGTGGTAACCATATTCATTGTCATACCAGGACATGAGCTTTACAAAGTTGTCATTGAGAGCAATGCCAGCCCGAGCATCAAAGGTGGAAGAGTGGGAGTTGCTGTTGAAGTCGCAGGAGACAACCTGGTCCTCAGTGTAGCCCAGGATGCCCTTTAGTGGGCCCTCAGATGCCTGCTTCACCACTTTCTTGATGTCATTGTTCTTGGCATGTTTCTCCAGCAGCATGTCTGATTCACAATGGATACATTGGGGGTAGGAACATAGAAGGGCGTACCAGTGAGCTTCCCGTTCAGCTCTGGGGTGACCTTGGCCACAGTCTTGGCAACACCAGTGGATGAAGGGATGATGTTTTGGGCACCCCTATGGCCATCATGCCACAGCTTTCCAGGGGGTCATCCACAGTCTTCTGAGTGTCAGTCATGGCATGGACTGTGGTCATGAGACCTTCTACGATGCCAAAGTTGTCATGGATGACCTTGGCCAGAAGGGCTAAGCAGTTGGTGGTACAGGAAGCACTGCTGACAATCTTGAGTGAGCTGTCATACTTCTTGTGGTTCACACCCATCACAATCATGGGGGGCATCAGCAGAAGGGGCAGAGATGATGACCCTTTTGGCCCTACCCTTCAAGTAGGCCCCGGCCTTCTCCATGGTGCTGAAGACACCAGTAGATTCCATGACACACTCAAGACCAGCATCACGCCATTTAATATTCAAGGAATGAGATCCCCCTAACATTAAATGGGGTGTCTATGCTTTTTCAAAGCTGACAACCTTGTATTGCTAACAAAGCAGGGGCTTTGCATGCGTGTATGCTTTGGTGTGCATTGGGAGAGATTATTTCTTTCTCTGGAAGCATTCATTATCAAGGAGTGGGATCCTGTGAGATTTTCCTTTTCTCTATTAGCATGTCTATTGATATTGTCCTTCTTTAGAACTTGTTATCCTGTCTCTTACAATCTTTCTGCCCCTCTTTTGCAATAATGTCCAAAGTCAGAGATGCAGGAGCCATGAAGTAGATGTATCCACTAGGAGTGGAGTCCCCACGATTTGACCTTCGCATGGTATCCAGCTACGGTTTTCTGTGATTTTCTCCATTTGCTGAAAAGAGAAGCCTCTTTGCTGAGGATTAAAATTATGTTTATCTGTAGGTATAAGCAAAAGATTTAGACTATAGTTAGAAATTATGCTGGTCTAGCAAAGAGAAGATAGTAGATTCTCTTCTGAGATCTGACCTCATCAGCACAGAATCCTTAGTTGGCTCGGTTTCTAGTAAAGGAAAGATTCCTTCCTGTTGAGTGCGCCTCAAGTCTAACTAGACAGGGGTTATTACTACCAATGCGTGAGCGCCAGTTACTGTGCCTTTAGGGGGATCCTATTTTGCTGGTCATGGTGGTTCATGAGCATCACAACTGGGTAGGACTATTAATTGCTTCCCTCCCTTGGCAGCTTGCTTAGTACTTTCTAATACTAAGATAGATTGCAAGAAGGAGACGTTCAGATAAGATCCAGCTCACATTGTCCTAAAACAATTTTAATCATTTTTAAGTACACGAGTAAATTATACTAAGCCACTCACAATGTTGTGCAGTTCCTTTACTTTCAAAAAACTTTCATCATCCCCAAAGGATTCCTCACACCCAGCAAGTACCCAATGACCTGTATTTCTCAACCTCAGCCCTGGCAAGCTGTACTCAGCCTCTGTCTCCAGGAACCTCAGACACAGCAGCATTGTTTACATGGTCTACCAAGGGTGGGGTCAACCTGCATGTCAATAAAATGTCATATACCTATGAAAGGGTATATTACTCAGTTGCAAAGACAATGAGGTCCTAATACATACTACAACACAATGGAACCACTAAGCTGTGAGCTATTGCATTTCTACCACTAAAAAGAGAGATAAGATGTCTGTCATACAAGGGCCCTCTGGCCGACACTGGGAAGTTTCTTTTCTACTCTTGGCCATGCATGAGGCCAGTTCCTCCTGCTGCCTATGTTATTTTAAAACATTGAATTTGAATGTTTTTTTTCCAAGTATTACCTAAAAGCAGGCATCAATTTAGTAATTATAGGGCTACTGGGAGAAAAAGAGTCATGGGGGTGGTACTGTCAATTAAGCCTTCCGACTTTCAAGTTTAGAAGTAATCTTCTCTTGCTACCTGTCACAGTAGCAGAGGAAACTTTAGCAGAAGAATTGCTTCAGTGTGATTGGCCTGTGGCCATTCCTTTGAAGCATTTACCAGCTTGTTGTTTTATTGAGGTTGATTTTGTACTTCTGATTGTTCTATCTCTACTTCCAGAGTGCTGGGGTTATAGCATTACACCATCATACCCAGTTTATATAATCCTATATACCAAACTCAAGCCTAGAGCATACTGTTAACTAAGCAACACCTCCATTTTTTTTGGAATCTTTTTATACTGAAGCTCTTTATGCTGCTAATTAGTTTTGCTTTCTGGATCTCTCAGACTATCACATATATATATCCATAACTGTACATCATCCAGATATCCATGTTTTTTCTCATAAATATATGTACATAATTGTATATAGTTCATATATACTTATAACTATATACAGTTCTTGTATACATATACCTATATATATATTCCATATATACCTGTATTTATCTATTCTAGTATATGTTTTCCACCTCATTCAACTTTCCCTTATGTTTTCGAGTTGTTCTGTTTGTCTGTTTGGTCTTGTGGCATCACTGGTCTTGAAATCTCACATGTTTGAGTTGTCTATGGTATATTGAATGGTGAGTGGTGCAAGTGTAGAGTCTGGAGAGATTTGGCAACCATTGTCACCTTTAGTGTCCTGGCCAGGTTCTTTTATGTGTGTGAGTAGTTGTGATATAAAATCCCCATCCTCTTGTGCTACTTAGAATCTAGGAGATGACGTCCAGATCCCTGTTGTGATTTGGGGGCAGAAGTGGGTAGAAGATAGAAAATCTGGGCTTCTAGGTTCCTCTCCAACCATCTGGGCCTGCTGCTCTTCAGCCCCTTGTCTGGGGCCTTCTGAAGAACCCAGTTCTGGTCTCCAGCTGCAATGGAGTGGAGCCATCAGTTGTGGGGTGTGGGAGAACATGTGACTCAGCTTCTTTCTGGGATTTCAACTGTTTCTACTTATGTTGCATTTATCTCCATCCATCCTACTTCCAAAAGTCTCCCATCTCACCACACCAGAGGCTTTAGGAGAATCTTCTTGGGCAATGTCGCTTCTCTTTCTACCTTCCCCTCCACTGGCTCAGGCATCATTGTGTTCCCTGATATGGCTGCAGCTCTCTCACTGTCTATTCTCCAGGTTTAAACCTCTGCTATTCTTGTTTCCTTTCCCGTCCTTGTACATTTTTTCTGGTTTGTATGTTAAAGAAGATTTCTTATTCTTATTGAAGGATAGTTTTGGGAAGGACCAAAGAAGACTCAGATATTTCATTCCCATCTTTTTTATTGCATGCTTTTTGGATATTCTACAAAATACCGAAATTTGGATGCTCTTTCAGAGGTGCCGAGTTCAATTCCAGCAACCACATGGTGGCTCACAGCCATCTGTAATGAGAGCTGATGCCCTCTTCTGGTGTGTCTGAAGACAGTGACAGTATTCAGATACATAAAATAATAAAATAAATCTTAAAAAACCAAACAAATAAACAAAGTCCAAACTAAACTAACCAAAAAACAAAACAAAACAACAACAAAACCCAAACCAACCAAACAAACAAACAAAAAAACCAAAACCAAAAGCAACCTACCGTGATCAAAAACTAATTTGGCTTATACTCCCAGATCATAGTCCAACACTGGAGGAAGTCAGGACAGGAACTCAAGCAGAGTTTGAACCTGGAGGCAGGAGCTGATGCAGAACAGAGCCCATGGAAGGGTACTGCTCACTGATCTCCTTCACATAGTTTTTCAGCCTGATTTATTTTAGAAATCAAGACTACCAACGCAGGGATGGTATTACATGAACTGGGTCCTACCCTATTGATTACTAATTGAGAAAATGCCTTACAGGTAGATTTTATGGAGGCATTTCCTCAACTGAGGGTCCTTTCTCTGTGATAATTCTAGTTTGTGTGAAGTTGACATAAAACAGACAGTACATATATTCAAATAAGCTTTCAATCACAATAGATGGAGAACAAATGACATTTCATGATAAAAACCAAATACAAGGGATATTTATTTATAGGGCTACCCTTATAAAAGATGCTAGAAGCAAAAAGAAAAACATAACTTAAGAGATTAACCATATGCAAAAAAACACAAGAATAAATATTATTAGACCAGCAAAGCAAAAGAAGAAACAAAAAACCCATACTGACATAACAAAATAACAAGAATGCATGAATTCTGTTCAATAATTCTTTCAACATTAGTGGTCTTAATTACTCAATAAAAAGACACAGACTAACAGAATGACTTTAAAAGCTGGATCTTTCTTGTGCTCCATCCAGAAGCATACCTTGTCATCAAAGATAGATAGCACCTCAGGGAAAAGATTGAAAAAGATATTCTAAGCAAATGAACAGTAGGAAGCAAGGCAGTATAGTCATTTTAATATCTCACAAAATAAATTTCGAACCAAACCCAATCAGAAGAGATAGGAAAGGGCACTACATATTTATCATAGAAAATATCTGCCAAGAGGATATTGCAATTCTTAACATCTTTGTCCCAAATACAAGGGCAATCAATTTCTTAAAAGGAACACCACTGCAGCTTAAATCACACATTAGTCCTCATACAGTGACTGTGGAAGACTTTAATAACTCACTCTCACCAATGAACAAGTCATCAAGATAAAACCAAACAGAAATACTGAAGCTAACTGATATTACAAACAAAATGAACCTAACAGATATTTACAGAACATTTCACCCAAGTACAAAAGAGTATACCTTCCTTTTATCACCTCATAGAACTTTCTCCAAAACTGACCACATACTGGTCACAACAGTAAGCTTGGACACAAAGTAAGCTCAATGGATAAAAAAAATAGAAGAACAAACTAACAAACAAATAAAGGAAAAACAAACCCTTGGACACAAAGTAAGCTCAATGGATAAAAAAAAATAGAAGAACAAACAAACAAATAAAGGAAAAACAAACCCTGCATCCTATCAGACCATTAGGAATTAAAGTTGGATTTCAACAACAGAAATAACAGAAAGCCTACGACTCATGGAAACTAAACAACTCACTACTGAACAAAAAATAGGCCAAGACAGAAATTAGTAAGAAATCAGACTTTCTAGAATTTAATGAAAATGAATACATGATATTACCAAAATTATGGGACACAATGAATGCTCTCTTAAGAGGCAGTTCATAGTATTAAGTGCCTACATTAAAAAATCCTACCAGACTTTTAAAGAAGAGTTAATGCCAATACTCTTTGAATTATTTCACAAAATACAAACTGAAGGAACATTGCTCAATTGATTATACAGTCACCCCAATATCCAAAGCATATAAAGACCCAATGAAGAAAGAGAATTACAGACCTATTTCTCTTAGGAAAATTGATGTAAAAATTCTTGTTAAAATACCTGCAAATTGGTACAAGAATGGCCTTGAAAGGCAGATGGGCTTGCTTGGTTCTTCATTCCTCTGCTTGTGGTGTTGGTAGATAGCTCAGCAGCTTCTCCTGAGGAGTTCCCTGAACTCAGTCATCTCTAGGAAGCTTTCTCAAGGTTGGTGGGTTTCTCTCACTTCTAGGATGCTGCAGTACAAGGCTGGTGGTTTGATAGGAACACCTAGTCTAGCCCACATGGTACACAATGCCAGAGTCTGTCCATTAACCTTTAACATCCAGGATGGACCTGACTTTCAAGACAGAGTTGTCAACAGTGAGATACCATTGTGGACTTCCATGCAGTGGTGTGGCCCCTGCAAGACCCTAAGATCGTGAATAGAGAAGATGGTGGCCCAATAGCATAGAAAGGTGGTAATGGCCAAATTGTACATTGACATCCACACAGACCTTGACATTGAGTACGAGGTGTTAGCTGTGCCTACTGTGCTGGCCATCAAGAATGGGGACACAGTAAACAAGTTCTAGGGCATCAAAGACAAAGCTCGGATAAAAGCCCTCCTAAAGAGGCTGATTGACTGACAAGCAGAGAAGAGGCCTGGCTGCCCTTCATGTTGGTAGCCTGTTTCAGGAGAAGCCTAGTAGAACCTTTTGCCCTCAGTTGTCATCCTTCCTGCCCTGTTCCTGCATTTTGTCCCTGTGGGTCTGAGCTTTGGCCACAGACCTCCAAACGTAGAAGCCACCAGTGCTCTGAGCCAGCTCTCAGCCAGGGTGGCCAGCAGAGGAGCAATGTTGCCACTGGTATTGGGGGGCATTCTGTGCACCTCCTACTCTGTGCTCCTTTCAGGGCCTGTCACTTTCCCCCTAGATGCTGAAAAAGCCTGGGCCAGCCTGTAGCCTGCCTTGCAGGCGGTTGCCCAGTCCCCATCTCTGTGGTCCTCTGATCTGAACTTGCAGCCCCACAAATTTGTCTTGCACACATTTCCTCTACTACCTCTGATTGAAAAGAAGACCAGAAGCATAACAAAAGAGAGTAATGTATAAGTCTCTCATTTTTTGTAGGCCTGTAATAAAGAACTTTAGGTTACTCTTATATCTCTTGCCGTGAAGAACAGAGCCCACTCCACACTCTACACTTGTCACTTCTTTCCTTCTCCCCTCCCTGGGTTAACTGGGTCTTGGTTCTGGTTCCCTGAGCAGCAGAAGGAGGTACTGTGAGCAAGTCATACCAATAAAACCAGAATTATACTGCAAAACAAACAAGCAAACAAAAAACTTGCAAATTGAATCTAGGAACACATAAAAATGATCATATTCCATGATCAAATAGGCTTCATTCCAGAGATGCAGGGATAGTTCAGTTTATGAAAATTGGTAAGTATAATCTACCACATAAACAAAGAAAAAAATACAATATCATCTCATTAGATGCAGAAAAGACAACACCCCTTCATGATAAAACTTCAGGAGAAGCTAGGAATATAAGGACATACCTCAATATAATAAAGACAATTAATAGAAAGGCTATAGCCAAAATCTTCTTAAATGCATCTTGAAACATTTCTACTAAAATCAGAAATAATACAAGGTGGTCTACTCTCTATTCCATAGATTACTTGAAGTGTCAGCTTGAGCAATAAGACAACTGAAGGAGAATAAGGGGATATAAATTGGAAAGGAAGAAATTAAGGTATTTTTATTTGCAGATGATATGATTGTATGTATTAAATGACCCTAAAAACTTCACCAGGAAACTTGAACAGCTAATAAACACTTTCAGCAAACTGGCAGGGTATAAAAATTAATCCACAAAAATCAGTAGCCTTCCTATATAGAAATGGCAAACAGAGTGTGAAAGAAATCAGGGAAAATTTCAGAATAGCTTCAAATAATATCTAATATTGTGGGGATTACACTAATAGAGCAAATGAAAATCTTGTATGATCAAAAACTTTTAAGACAATGAAGAAAAAGCTGCAGAAGATCTCAGAAGATGGGACAATCCCCCAGGCTCATGGATCTGTAGGATTAATATAGTAAAAATGGCGATGCTATCAAAAGAAATCTATTTCAAAGGAATTACCATTAAGGTTCCAATACAATTCTCAGAACTTGAAAGGGAAATTTTTGACTTCATATGGAACTAATTAAAGAACTGACTGATGAAGAGATTCACTGTCCCAGATTTTTATGTATATTACACAACAATAGTAATAATAAAAATAGCATTGTATTGACTCAAAAACTGACAGAGCAGTTGGGTGGTGGTAGTGCATGTTTTTAATCCTAGCACTCGGGAGGCAGAGGCAATTGGATCACCGAGTTCAAGATCAGCCTGAGTTTCACTGTGAGTTCTAGGACAGCCAGGGCTACAAAGAGAACCTCTTTGAAAACCAAACAAAACCAAAACCAAAAGAAACAAAAAACCTGACAGATTGATCAGTGAACCCTAATGGAAGACTGAGACATAATTCCACCCACCTACAGACCCCTGATTTTGTATACAGAAGGTATAAATATACTGTAGAAAAAATATGGCATCCTCAAAAAATGGTACTGGTCAAACTGGATGTTTGTACGTAAAAGAATGTATCCAGACCCAGCATTTTACTGTATAAAGGAAACACAACTCAGCTACAAAGACAGAAACTACCTCAGAGTAAAAGGCTGGAAAACAATTTTGCAAGCAATGGTCCCAAGAAATAAGCTGGAGTAGCCATTCCAATATCAAATAAAATCAACTTTCAACCAAAAGTTATCAAAAAAGTTAAGGAAGCACACTGCATATTCACCAAAGGGAAAACCCACCATGATGTCCTCTCAATTTTAAATACCTATGCTCCAAATGCAAGGGCACTACATTCATAAAAGAAACCTTACTAAAGCTCAAAGTATACCTTGTACCTCACACAATAGTAGTGGGAGATTGAAACACCCACTCTCATCAGTCGACAGATCATAGAAACAGAAACGAAACAGAGACAGAGAGAAACTAGCAGAAGTTATGAACCAAGTGGATTTAACAAATAGTTATAGAACATTTCCTGCTAAAACAAAAGAATATACCTTTTTCTGAGCACTTCCTGGAACTTCTCCAAAATTTACCATATAATCTTTCACAAAACAGACCTCAACAGATACAAGAAAATTGAAATAATGCCATGCATCCTATGAGATTCAGATCACCATGGACTAAGGCTGGTCTTCAATAACAACAAAAACAACAGAAAGTCCACATACACATGGAAGCTGAACAATGCTGTACTCAATGATAACTTGGTCAAGGAAGAAATAAAGAAAGAAATCAAGACTTTTTAGAATTTAATGAAAATTAAGGCACAATATACCCATACTCATGGGACACAATGAAAGCAGTGCTAAGAGGAAAACACATATCTCTGAGTGGCTTCAAAAAGAAATTGGAGAAAGCATACATTAGCAGCTTGACAGCACACCTAAAAGCACTAGAACAAAAAGAAGCAAATACACTCAAGAGAAACACATGACAGGAAATAAACAAACTCCCAGCTGAATTCAATCCAGTAGGAACAAAAAGAACTATACAAAGAATTGACAAAACCAGGAGCTGGTTCTTTGAGAAATTCAACAAGATAGATAAACTCTTAGCCAGACTAACCGGGGGCACAGAGAGTATATCCAAATTAACAAAATCAGAAATGAAAAGGGAGACATAACAACAGAATCTGAGGAAATTAAAAAATTTATCAGATCTTACTACAGAAGCCTATATTCAACAAAACTAGAAAATCTGGAGGAAATGAACAATTTTCTAGACCAATACCTGGTATCAAAGTTAAATCAGGATCCCATTAAACCATCTAAACAGTCCCACAACTCCTAAAGAAATAGAAGCAATTATTAAAATTTCCAAATCAAAAATAGCCCAGGACCAGATGTGTTTAGTGGAGAATCCTATCATATCAGTCCTTCATAGATGACCTAATACCAATACTGTCCAAACTATTTCACAAAATAGAAACAGAGGGAATACTACACAATTCCTTCTATGAAGCCACAATTATGCTTATGACTAAACCACACAACGACACAACAAAGAAAGAGAACTTCAGACCAATTTCCCTTATGAATATCAATGCAAAATTACTCAATAAAATTCTTGCAAACCAAATCCAAGAACACATAAAAAAGATCACCCATCATGATCAAGTAGGTTTCATCCCAGAGATACAGAGATGGTTCAACACAAGGAAATCTATCAACAATTATCCACTATATAAACAAACTCAAAGAAAAAAAAAACATGATCATCTCATTAGACGCTGAGAAAGCATTTGACAAAATTCAACCCCCATTTCAGTTACAAGCCTTGGAAAGATCAGGAATTCAAGGCCCATAACTAAACATAGTAAGAGCAATATACAGCAAACCAGTAGCCAACATCAAACTAAATGGAGAGAAACTTAAAGCAATTCCACTAAAATCAGGGTGCTGTCCACTCTCTGCCTACTTATTCCATATAGTACTTGAAGTCCTAGCCAGGGCAATCAGACAACAAAAGGAGGTCAAACGGATATAAATTGGAGAGGAAGAAGTGAAAATATCACTATTTTGCATTACTTAAGGGACCACAAAAGTTCCGCTAGAGAACTACTAAGCCTGATAACTTCAGCAAAGTGGTTGGGTATAAAATTAACTCAAACAAATCAGTAGCCTTCCTCTACTCAAAGGATAAACAGCCTGAGAAAGAAATTAGGGAAACTAACCCTTCAAAATAGTCACAAATAATAAAAAATACGTTGGTTTGACTCTAACCAAGAAAGCAAAAATCTGTAAAATAAGAACTTCAAGTCTCTGAAGAAAGAAATTGAAGATCTCAGAAGATGAAATGATCTCCCATTCTCATGGATTGGCAGGATTAATATTGTAAAATTGCCATTTTGCCAAAAGCAATATCCAGATTCAATACAATCCCCATCAAAATTCCAACTCAATTCTTCATAGAGTTAGAAAGAGCAATTTACAAATTCATTTGGAATAACAAAATAACCCAGTATAGCAAAAATAATCCTCAACAATAAAAGAACTTCTGGGGGAAAATCACCATCCCTGACCTCAATTTGTACTACATAACAATAGTGATAAAATCTGTATGGTACAGAGACAGGCAGGTAGATCAATGGAATAGAATTAAAGACCCAGAAATGAACCCATATACCTATGATCACTTGATCTTTGACAAAGGAGCTAAAACCATCCAGTGGAAAAAAAAGATAATATTTTCTTTATTTCTTTCTTTCTTTCTTTCTTTCTTTCTTTCTTTCTTTCTTTCTTTTTTTTTTAACTTGAGTATTTCTTATATACATTTCGAAACATTTTCAACAAATGGTGCTGCTTCAACTGTCAGTCAGCATGTAGAAGAATGCAAATCGATTCATTCTTATTGCCCTGTACAAAGCTCAAGTCCAAGTGGATCAAAGACCACCACATAAAACCAGACATACTCAAACTAATAGAAAAAAAAAGTGGGAGAGAACCTTGAAACATGGGCATTGGGGAAAATTTTCTGAACAGAAAACACCAATGGCATATGCTCTAGGATCAAGAATCAAAAATTGGCACCTCATAAAATTGCAAAGCTTCTGTAAGGCAAAGACACTGTCATTAGGACAAAATGACAACCAACAGATTGGGGAAAGATGTTTACCAATCCTACATCTGATAGAGGGCTAATATCCAATATGTACAAGAACTCCAGAAGGTAGACTCCAGAGAATCAAATAACTCTATTAAAAAAATGGGGTACAAAGCTAAACAAAGAATTCTCAACTAAGGAGTATCTAATGGCTGAGAAGCACCAAAAGAAATGTTCAACATCCTTAGATCATCAGGAAATGCAAATCAGAACAACCCTGGGATTCCACCTCACACCAGTCAGGATGGCTAAGATAAAAAGTCCAGGTGACAACAGATGCTGGTGAGGATGTAGAGAAAGAGGAACCCTCTTCCATTGTTGGTGGGATTGCAATCTGGTATAACCACTCTGGAAATAAGTCTGGAGGTTCCTCAGAAAATTGGACATAGTACTACCTGAGGACCCAGCTATACTACTCCTAGGCATATACCCAAAAGATGCTCCAACATATAACAAGGACACATGCTCCCTTATATTCATAGCAACCTCATTTATAATAGCTAGAAGCTGGAAAGAACCCAGTTGCCCTACAACAAAGGAATGGATACAGAAAATATGGTACAATTACACAATGGAGTACTAGTCAACTATTAAAAACAATGACTACATGAAATTCTTAGGCAAATGAATGGAACTAGAAACTATCATCCTGAGTGAGGTAACCCAATCACAGAAAAACATATATGGTATGCACTCATTGGTAAGTGGATATTAGCCGAAAAGCTGAGAATACTCAAGATACAATCCACAGACCACATGAAGCTCAAGAGGTTGGAAGACCAAAGAGTGGATGCTTCAGTCCTTCTTACAAGGGATAACAAAATATTCACAGGAGAAAATACAGAGACAAAGTATAGAGCAGAGGCTGAGGGAAAGGTCATCCAGAGACAGCCCCACCTGGGGATCTATTCCATATACTGTCACCAAACCAAGACAATATTGTGGATGCCAAGAAGTGCCTGCTGACAGGAGCCTAATTTAGCTGTCTCCTGAGAGGCTCTCCCAGAGCATGACAAATATAGAGGTAGAAACTTGCTGCCAACCATTGAACTGAGAACCGGGTCCCCATTGGGGGAGTTAGAAAAAGGATTGAAGGAGATGAAGGAGTTTGCAACCCCCTAAGAACAACGATACCAACCAACTAGAGCTCCCAGGGACTAAACCACCATCCAAAGAGTACACATGGACAGACCCATGGCTCCAGTTGCATGTGTAGCAGAGGATGGCCTTGTTGGGCACCAATGGGAGGAGAAGCCCTTGGTCCTGCCAAGCCTAGATAACCCAGTGTATGGAAATGTCAGGGCTGGGAGGCAGGAAGGGGTTGGTGTTTGGGTGGGGGAACACTCTCATAGAAGAGGGGGGATGGCAGATGGGATTGGGGGTTTATGGACATGATTATGGGAAAGGGGATCACATTTGAAATGTAAATAAAAATATCCAATTAAAAAAAAGAATGGGAAACGATTTTTTTTTTTTACCAACTATGCATGTGGTAGAGGGCTAATCCCAAAAATATGGATAACTCAAAAAACTGTATATAATGTAAACAAATAACCCAAACAAAAATGGGGTACAGGGCTAAACAATCATCTTCAAAAAGGAAACTCAAATGGTTAAAGAGATGTTCAACATCCTTGCAACCAGAGAGTGCAAAGCAAAACTATGTTGGGATGCCATCTTATACCTGTCAAGACAGTTAAATCAATAAAACGTGACAGTTCACGCTGGTCAGAGTATGGGGAAAGTTCAACTCTCCTCCATTGCTGGTGGGAATCCAAGCTTGTTCAATACTGTAGAAATCAGTGCAACAGTTCCTTAGGGAGATGGGAATTGATCTACCTTAAGATCCAGTTGTACCCCTCCTGGGGCATAGACTTAAATACTGCTTCAGGCTATCCCGGAGACCTTTGCTCAACTATGTTCAATGCTGATCTATTCATAATAGCCACAATCTGGAAGCATCCTAAAAGTTCACAAATGGAGGTGTAAAGGTGGTACACGAACACAGTGGACTATACTTAGGTGTTAAAGAATGACATTGTAATATTTTCAAGTAAATGGATGCAACTAGAGGAGAAGTGAACCTGCGTGAGATATCCCCGACACAGACAAATGTGGTTTGTATTTACTCACAGGTGGTTATCAGCTGTTAAGTCATTGATAACCGAGCTACAATTTACAGTATCATAGAGGTTAGATAGATATAAAGTAATGGCCTAGAAATAAATAGAGATCTTGTCAGCAAAGGAGAAGCAAATTGATAATTATGGATGGATGGAGTTGCTGGAACAGGTGGCTCAAGTGAGGAGGAAAGGGAAATGGGGCCAAGGAATATCAAGAGAGACACCTTAAACTCAGCACCATTTAAGGTGTAGTGCAGAAACTTAATACAGAAGCTTCATAATACATTCATGAAGGCAATCAAATGAAACTGCCAAATAATGGAGTCAGAGTCCCAACTGGCCATGTCTTGTGACCAAATGAACCTTCCAGTTCTGTGATTAGGTTTCATCTAATTGAATAGGTCTCCAAAGAGGTCTCATGGGAATTCCCAATCAAGCTGTGGCCATGAGTATAGGTTGCTCTCCACAGACATCAAGTTCACATCAACAGACCTACATGACTCACTGAACATGGAGGAGTTGAACTGGGCCTTCATAGAGCCCTTTCCCCTACTTTCTAGAGTCTTTGACTTATGAAGGTAGTATGCAGGCCACCAAAAGAGAAGTGTGAACAGCCATTACCCCTCGTATCTTCAGTGCTGTTCTGTCTGCAAGATATGGTAGGGCAATGGTGACAGAAAGCTTGTGGGAGTAACCAACCTATATCTGTTTTTAGTTAAGATCTACTCCATGAGATGGAACCCATTCCTGACACTGCTTGGGTGACTAAAATCTCAAGACTAGTAATCCAGGGACCTAGAGCAAAACCAAATAGCACCGTTCTAAGAAAAAAAAATGTAGCAATAAAATGACCTTCTGCTATATTCATAGGTTGGCACCTTCCTCAGCCAGTTGGGAACAATGCAGACACTCAAAACCAGGGATGGGAGGACTCCAAAAAAACAAGGTCCACTAAACCAACATAAGCACAGCTCATATAAACTCACAGAGACTGGGGCAGCACACGCAGGGCCTGCACAGTGATGCATCAGATCCACTGCTTACAGATTAAGGTGTTCAGGTTAGCGTTTTTTATGGGGCTTCTGAGTGTACAAACAAGTGAGCCTCTGGTTCTACGCCTTCTCTTGAATTCTTTCTCCTGTTCGTCTGTTTTGTTCAATTCTTTAGTTTTTCTCATATTATAGTGTCTTACACTGTATTATATTAATTATTATCCCCTAGAAACCTGTTGTCTAATGACAGAAAGAGAGTAGGTCTGGATGAGAAGGAGGTGGGGAGGAACTTGGAGGGCTAGAGGGAGGGGACCCTGTGATCAGGATATCATATGGGAGGGAAAAAGTCTATTTTCAATAAAGCGAGTAAAGGAGAATTCTATCATTGGAGGAAAAGCACAAGAATAAGAAAGAGGGAAGACCATGTTGCAGTTAACAGTACTACTTAGCACTCAACGTTTATTACATTCCAGATGGTTCTCCAAGCTTTTTGCACTTGTTTATGTATTCTCAAAAGCTCTGTGAAGTAAGTGCTACAATGATTCCATTTTATAGGTGAGCAAAGTGAGACATTGGTTAGTAAAGTGTCTTTCCTTCATTCATACAGGTAAGAATGAATACTACTGTAAGAATGGCACTTATACCATGCCTAAGAAGAGAAGGACAAAGGAGGGTAGAGGTAAAGCTCTTCTGTTTACATTGTATATCCCAACTTATGCTTAAGGAGTTAATACATTTTTTAATTTTGATACAGGTTTTCCTGTGCAGCGCAGAGGAAGCTCAAACTTGCAGTCTTTGCTGGGACTGCAGGCCTGTACCACACTACCACGCCCAGGTCTGACTTTGTCTTCTCTATATACTTAATAAACGGTGTTCAGCATCTAAGCAGCTTCAATTTGCATATACTGTGTGAAGTCGTAGGGGGTGCTTCTGATGCCTTGATCGGGAATCTGCATGTGAACGCTGAAGGTTCTGTTCTCCAATTAGTTCTTGGTCAATCAATAAAGATACCAGCGGCAATGGCTGGGCAGAATTGGCACTTCTTGTTCCCGCAGGCAGGCTAGGAGGAAATGGATTTGTTGTGCTTAGCAGGAAGATAGAGCCACCCGACACGTGAGATCTCAGGTAGCGGGCCATTGGCTGCTTCCCTGATTGGGCTTGAGGTAGCAGGCGGGAGATTGGAAACATAGCTAAACTAGGGCAGATTTTGCAGTATTGAGCAAGGAGAGGGTAACAGGGCAACTAAGTTAAGGGCAGATTCTGAGGTGTTTAGCAAGGAGTAAAGAGAAGGGCACACTAGCCGAGGAAGGCTCAGAAGGGAGGTTAAAAATGAGCTAATGTGTGTGTGTCTTTCATCCGTGGTTCCAAGGGAACCTGGGCAGGGCTTCTAGCACCATCCACCCAGAGCTTAAAGCCGGGTAGTAGAAACTACATGCGACACCAGGGCTTTATCTCTGAGTTTCATTTCTAGTTCTTATACTCGCCTTGCTTTTTATTACTGTTCATGGTATCGTTTGTAGAAGAAAGAGCTAACATTTAGGAAAGTTATATGTCTGGTTTCTCAGATGAGATCCAGTTTTTATTAATTACCCTGGTTTTATTGGCCAGGGTTGGATTTTACTCTTGACCCTACATCAATTATGCTCAGGGAGAATGAGAGACCCATAGCTGGTGTAGAAGAGAGGTTGGTTGTTATGCAAGGAAACAGTATCTGTCCCAAGAACGAATGAGAAGTCTTCAGAGAATGTAGACTTACGTTTAGAGCTATTCTTTTCAGCAGTTAATAGAATTAAAACTAAACTATTTCAGAGAAGTCTGGGATAAAATTCTCTGAAGATCTCCTGTTACATTTCAAAGTCTGTTAACATTTTATATAATTATAGAACAAAATTCAATGTTAAAGAATTCCTAAAGATCAAACACTCAGGCTCAAGTGGAACAAATGACTGATTGTTGAAATGACTAAAACAGTGTGGAAATAATAATTTCGGTGGTGGTGATTGCTTTGTTTTGTTCTTTTTTTTTTTTTTTTTTTTTTGACAAGACTCCATCTCATTTGACTCAAACTTGTTATGTAGCCAAGGATGGCTTCAAACTCCTATCATCCTCCTGCCTCTGCCTCTGAAGTATTCTGTATCCATTGCTGCACTCAGCCTACACGACGTCTTTTAAAGCTCAGAAACTTAGTCCATTGAGTTAATCCATGACAAACGTCCTTGTGATACGCCTGACAGGATCCACAGTGGGAGAAGAGAACTGGCTCTTGAAGTTGTCCTCTCATCTTCATATGAACATTCTGGCACACATACACGCTCTATTGCCCTCTCTATTGATATCTTCAACTACCTATATGTATATATGTAAGCACACACACATATGTGTATACATATATACATACATATAAATATAGGTTATACACACACATATAAGTATATTTAAATAAATAACAACTTAAATATATTTAAAACAAACGAACATGGAAACCCTTACTTTTATGAAGAGTAGGAGTCACTTAAAAGACAGAGGACAAGGACCCGGAGTGCAGTTCACTAGTCGTTAGCCTGCCCTCTGCAGGATCCTGGTTTAAGTCCTGTACCACACACACACACAGACACACACAGACACACACACACACACACACACACACACACACACACACACACACACACACCCAGAACAAGTATGACCTTGGTGTTATATTCTGGCAGTTATCATTGGTGATTGTCTTTGTCTCCACTCCACCCCCCTGCACACACGGTGGGGTGGAGTGTGGGAAACTGACTAATATTAAGAACAGAGACTCGATGTGCAATGGTGTAATAAAAGACTAATGAGGTTAAGCTTCTTTGTCTTCAATTTAAGTTATACTCCACATACTGTATTATCTTCATGTCATTGACCGCACTCACTGGGGAAATCTGCTTAAAAAGAAAGGTTTATTTTTGCTCCTGATTTCAGAGAGTTTCAGTTTACTGTGCCAAGGCAAGTGTACAGAGGCAGTCCTTTCAGTGCCAGGAGCTGTGTGTGAAAGAGAACTGTTCAGATCAAGGCAGACTGGAAGCAGAGAGCTTGGACGAAGCCTGGGTTGGCCTGCAATCTTTAATATACAACATTAGTGTATATTAATGTCTGCCAGTTGATCAGTTACTGCAAAGTTTCACGGCTTCACAAAATATCAACCAGCAGAGGGGCAGACATTCAGGATATGTGGCTGCGCGTTCCCACCAGAACTTGATGGTAAGAGCCTATTGCTGAAGACGCTACACACATTGGTCACAGGACGTGAAGGAATCATTGGTATTGACCAGGAAGCTTCCTCTCTGTTGGCTTTCATAATGCTAGAAGGCAGGCTGCTGGGGCAAGAGTCATCAACAGCCTCACACAGCCATGAACCTTGTGAATTATAGTAACAACTGGCATGCCAAGATATACCAATGGGTGTGGGAGCCATACTGGATTTGGGCCTGGTTGCTTTATCACTGTTTGGCCTTAGTCTTAGATTGTAGGATCAAAAGCCTCTCTGGAATGTTTTCAGCGGGAACAAGACCCTTCTGGGTCTCCAGCTGAGCCCTGCCCTTGCATGTGGAAGCTTTTTGTCCCCAACTGGGAACAGTTTGGCCAGGTACTTCTCACCTGAGTCAGAATTAGGCTGGCCTTCCTGGTTATTTCCCTAATTTATTCAGGCCACATAGTCTTGTTACTGAAGTCTCAGCCAGGGTTCCCCACTGTGCTTTGCAGATACCTGCTAAGTGGTGTTCTTTGGATATATAGTTTGGTCAATAAAGAAACCAGGAGCTCTCTTCCTCTTCTGGCTTGACTCGAATAACCTGTGTATGTGTGTTCTTTCATCCCACAGGCTTTCGCCCGATTCTCGATACCGTGTCGGTGCTAGCGCCGAAAAATGGGTACAATAGTGGCATGGTTGTTATGGAGGTAACTAAATGTAGAGGGAGGGGCTGATACTGAAATCTGGTTCCCTAATTGTTTCTTGATTATGTCAATTAAGATGTCAGAAGCCAATTGTTGGGTGAAGGTAAAGAGGTGGGAATTCCGGGTCCAGGAAGAAGAGGAGGGAAGAGTTAAAGGGCTTTTCAGTCACGCTTTGGAGAGAGCAGCATGAACCATGCAAGATCTGGGATCTACTAGAGCTGGTGGAGGCCTCTACCTCCAGCAGAATTCTAATATAGGCTGGCTGATGAGTTTAGGGCTATACATTCTTCACCCAGCCATTGAATTATCTGGTCAGTTTTAAAATAATGAAGTCTTTAGTGTTTTCCTTCCTTGGGGTTAAAGAGGGCAGGAGAAGAGAGTGGGGCACAGGGGCGGTTAGCCTGTAGGACTCAAACAACAGCTCCCAGCATTTTCGGGAAGGATGGTTGTTGGCAGCCTAACACTAACTGGCATTCTCGGGAAAGCATCAGAGCTGGCAGTTTGGTGGAGATGAGTGAGACCGAAGTGTCTTGGTGAAGCTAGTCATAGGGCTTGGGTGAACCGCTCATCAGCCACAGCTTGGACCGCAGCACCAAGCAAGGAGCAAGCGTGCATTTAAAATTATATGCAACAACTAACTGTTTTCGTATTGCACTTAAGACCTATTCTACAGATATTAGTACTGTAAATATGTCTATGAACCCATGATTGAGAGGCCGACAGGACCAGAGCAAAGCAATGTCTTCTGAATATCAACGGACTGTTACACTCAAACTCAAAGCAGCTGCTGTGATCTGAGTAAAGCAAGTCCACATTCCAGCATGAAGAGGCTTGTAAGACCCACCTCCCAAAGAGGTGTTACTGAGAGTTGACAACTTGTGGGGAAGAGAGAGTTAGCTTGTGTCTTTTAAGGCGGTGGTTCTCAACCTGTAGGTTGAGGCTACAAATCAGACACATACATTATGATTTATAACAATAGCAAAACTAGAGTTATAAGTAGCCATGGTTGGGGTCAACATGACATGACGAACTGTATTAAAGGTTTCAGCACTAGGAAGGTTGAGAAGCACTGCTTTAAGAGATTGACCTCTGGTAGATCAGGTAGTAGTTGGTTACGGATCCACAAGTATATGGGCAGCAACAAATTCAAAATACATCACATACATGTATAAAATCATCAAAGAACTAATAAAAGTATTGTATTAAAATGAGTCTATGCAGCCATAAGACATTTGAAATATATCTTTTTGAAAATTTGTTTAAAAAGGTATTTCCTAGCCTCTAAGGCCTGCGGATAATGGCAAAGGTGGTAACAATGTGAATTATCACTCTTTGCAATGTTTTGAATCTTCCTTCCTTCTTTCCTTCCTTCCTTCTTTCCTTCCTTCTTCCCTCCCTCCCTTGCTCTCTCCTCTTCCCTTCCCTCTCTCTCTCTGTCTGTCTGTCTGTCTGTCTCTCTCTCTCTCTCTGTCTCTCTCTCTCCCTTCCCCCAGTCAGCTCTGGGGGTTCTCCTGCTCCCTAAACCTGAGATTATAGGCTGTGGGTTCTGAGAACTGATTCAGGTCCTAATGCTTATATAGCAAGCACTATGCTCGCTGAGCTTGTCCCCTCCACTCCCCACATACTATCCTTCAGTGGCTACTTCTCGGCTGATTCTGGGCATATTGTGATTATTTACTGGGCAACCTCCTACACTTTTGTACATATTTGAAAGCTTTGGCAATGGAAAGTTAAAAAAATCCCTAATTGAAATTTATAAATATCCATGACATTTTCAAATTAAAAAGAGCAATTGACAAAACAAAGAAACAAAATGAAACAACTTAATGACTTTCTTTTCCCCTAAAAGCAACTGCTTCAAATCTCCTTATAGAAACCCCTGTAGCATTTTGTTTTGTTTTGTTTTGTTTTGTTTTGTTTTGTTTTGTTTTGTTTTAGATAGGATTTATTATATAGTTCTGGCTGGATTGGAAATCACTGAGTAATCCAGGCTGGTCTTGGACTTACAGAGATCACCCTGCCTCTGCCTCTGCCTCTACTTGGAGTATCTGGGTTAAAGGTGTGCACCATCATACCAGGTTTGTTTGGTTTTTTTTTCTTTTCTTTTCTTTTTTTTTTTCCCCCCCGAGCTGGGGACCAAACCCAGCGCCTTGCACTTGCTAGGCAAGCGCTCTACCACTGAGCTAAATCCCCAACCCCTTGTTTGGGGTTTTTAAGCTTAAATGTGTTTATATTTTAAAAGATTTATTTGTTTATTATATATAAGAACACTGTAGCTGTCTTCAGACACACCAGAGGAGGGCATCAGATCTCATTACAGACGGTTGCGAACCACCATGTGGTTGCTGGAATTTGAACTCTTGGCCTCTGGGAGAGAAGACAGAGCTCCTAACCACTGAGCCATCTCTCCAGCACTTAAATGTGTTTATTAAAGTATTATTATACATTTGCATACAAAAATCTATCTACAAGCTCAATTTAAAAGAAAATATTTATTTATATTTTTATGTCTGTCTGAGACCTTGCTTCTCTCATATGTAGCTTTGGCTGACCTGGAAGTCACTATGAAGGTCAGGTTGGCCTCAAACTCCTGCCTCTGCCTCAGAGGTACTGGGATTAAAGGTGTGAATTACAATACCTGCCAGCAAGCTCAATTCAAAGAGTGAATTAAAAAGAACAACAGCCATATTTATCGTGAATCTCTGGAACAGAAGAAGACAGAGAAAAACAAAGCGGAAAGTTTCAAGTAAAAGTATTGAGTTTCACAATGAACACACCATGTCACAGATTCTGACAGTTCCTCTTTGAGAAGTTACTCTAACAAATGAAAATGTTACTGTTTTCTCCAGTTCAATGGAAATCTGTTGAAAACGTCTTCCCTTAACTGAGGCTGCTTTCATCACCAAACAGCCTAAAAACAATGGTAGCTACAGCCGTGGTAGGGGCAAGCGGGAAACACTGGACCAGCCCAGCAGCCCTAAGTGGCCTCTCCCTCATTTTGGGTCACACACACCTCCTTCTTTCACAAGGGCTCTAGAACTTAATGCTTCAGCACACAGTGTTGCAGAAAGAGTTCATTTCCTGTTGATTTCAGGGTCTGTCAGTCCCCTGCTGTGTGAAGTCTCCATTTAAAAGAGGGAGGGGGCAGATGAGAGAAGAATCCCCATCAGACCAGGATGGAAACTTCAAAGGGGTTCAATTGAATTCTGAAGTCTTTCTTCCTTACTTCAGGGGTATTTATGTCAATGTCTTAATGACAGAAGCAAAGCACTTTATTCACCCGCACATGTGTGCACAGACCAGGAAATCCGTGTGAAGTAGGAAAGACAAGCTCTACCTCAGACCAGTACCGGCCATAGTCAGTGTCTCTCCTGGCGAGGACCACTTTGCAGAAGGCAGGCTAAACGCTGTTACTGCTGAGGCTGGAAGGAAAAAGCCCTTTGAAGAAACATTCATTTACTGTTTATTCCCACTGTGAATCTTGAATTCACTGGATTCGTTTATTGGGAATAATTCTACCCAAACTCAATTAAATCCTATTTTTGTAATGTTGGAATGACCTTGCACTGTAATTGCAAGTACATTTCTGAACCCTAGAGTGGTTTCCAGCTGGGAACACTGCTGTTCTGTTTCAGTGTTGACAGTCATTAATTATTTCTATAGATAAATGAGTAAATCAGGAAGTTAGCCCTGTTTGCGTTTTGATAAACATGAAAGCAAGCGACTAGCTGAGAGACATTAGTTTGATTTTTTTTCAAATGTTCTACAGGCAGCAGGATATCATGCGGCAGAAGTTGGGCTGAAGAGATGGCTCGGGGATAAAAGGCACAAGGAACTGGGCTCAGTCCTTAGGGCCCGAAGTCGGGTATGTCCTGTGGGCTTCCAGTCCCAGCCCTGGAGAGGCAGAGTCAGGCGGAAGCCTGGGCTCACTAGCCAGGAGTCCTGAGCTAGCTGGTGAACTCCAGGCCAGTGAGAAACCCTGCTGCGAGTCACAAGGCAGACAAACCCAGGAATAGCATCGGAGGTTTACCCACATGTGCACAAATGCACCTGCACACACGGAAAGACATGTTTCACAGTCACAAATGTCCCTTACCAGTCATGTCTTACACCTCCACAAGTATCCCTTTTCCTGGTGAAACAGTATTTTTAGTCACTTGAAACCATAGCACATAAACACTTGCAGACTGCTACATCGCTGAACTTGTAATGACACCGTTATTGATGTAAGCTCCTCGACTTTAATGGGCATTTGTTGAAGGCCTGTGCTGTTCTGTCTACCACAGTGATACAGAACCTAATGTAGAAACTGCATATAATGGACTCTTACAAATGAAGCGTATTAGAGGAAAGGATAACTCAGACATGAAGAAAAGTTGCAGGTTGAGAATCCCTTTGGAGAGCCAAGTCGATGCTATGCATGTATGATAAATAGCGTGTCTCCAAAGTATGTGAAAATTTAACAATAAAACAGTAAGAAATGAGCAGACGATGTGAGCAGACCCCTCACTACAGAAGCCGTGCAACACAGATGCAAATTTGCTCTGCTGCAAGCCATCAGGGAAATGCAAATTAAAGCAGTAATGTGACATAACTGTATGCAATGCTGATGCTAATTGTTAGCAATTCAAGTTCCTACATAACACTTTCAGAGAGTGCATCCCTTGTTTTTTGTTTGCTCGGTTTGGTTTTTTGTTTTTCTTGTAGGCTTGGTTTGGTTTGGGTTTTTTCCAATGTGCTTTGCACACCCCTATTTAGTTGAGATTCACTGTAACTCTCGTGATGCGGTTGACTTGTTTTCTTCATTCTCTTGGTAGACAGACATACATGCTTAGTCACACACATGTGCACATAATTCAATCCCACTTTCTTTCTGTGTTTGTAAGAGGAGAGCATGAAGTGGCTTGCTTGTAATTACAGCAAACAGAATGTCAAGATGGGACAACACAGTGACAGGGCAGTGGACATAAGCAGCGACTTAACGGATTTTCTCCACGTCACATCCAGTGTTCTCCTTGTAGACAGATTCTTAGCAAGAGGATCCCAGCTTCTCATCTGAACTCACCCACTGGTCGAAAGGAGACTCAGAGTAGAATAATAACCATTCTCATTTCTGTTGACTAAATGCATTTCAGATCAGAGAATCTCAAAGGGTTAGAGGATTCCAGCTTGGACCTGCCTGCAGTGGGAGCCATTTCAGGGTGCGAGTGTGTGGTGGAGAAATGGGAGAGCAGAATGGTTTGAGGATTGTAAAGAAACAGCCTGATGTGAGTAGCCGTTCCTGCCACCAGAGGCCATGGTGAAGTCCTAGCCTATGCTGCCACTGAGGGCCATGTCTAGGGACTGTGTGGAGTCTATGGCTCATTTCACCACCAAAGGCCACGTGGACGTCTCTGGTCTGGGCTGCTGCCAGGGACCACGTTAGTGTCCAACAGTTGTGCTGAGCTGGCCCTGACCCTCACTGGTTTCAGCACTTGGGAGAATGGGCCCTGTGATTACCTAGACAGCACAGTAGGACTGACTCTCGTGATGCTCTTGAGGGTGAGCGGGCACTGACAAGGTGAATGCAGGAAAGCTGGGCCTGCCCCTTGCTGGCTGTGGCACTGGATGAGTTACCCGGGGCAGTGATGTAGAGCTCACCGGCTCTGATGGTGTGGATGTGGGAGAGTTGGCAAGCTGACCACCTCAACTACCACCTAGGCTCAGATCCAGGCCTTTGAGTTGGCCCAGCCCAACATCCAGCCATCTGTGAACTAACTGCTGGAGTGCTTAGGTCCTGCAGACAAAAGCTGCAGGATCTTCATGACATAGGACAGCAACAGAACATCTCAGAGGATTCCTAGTGAGGATCCCATGTTGATAGCAGAAGCCAGAGACCCTGAACTAGACCAATGGCTATTGCAGTGAGCATTTGCAAGTAAAATGTGCAATTTGCAAGTAAAAAGTAAGCTGTAAGAACAAAAAGGTATATTGTGTGACACACTGTGACACAGCTTCCATGATAAGACTTTCAATTGTTTGATTTTTATTCTTTATTTTTATTGTTTTATTTCCTTTTGGTGGGGAGGTTGCAAGGGTGCAGGGTGAATACAAAGGGATGGGAGATGATGTGAAGTCCACGAAACATCAATAAAAAGTTTTTAAAAAGTGAAAAGGAAAAAAGAGAGAAATTTCCAGTTTGCCTAGGAATCTTGCAGTAGTAAGTGTCTAATAAATAATTGAAATTGATGCTAATTTTCTTCCATTTGGAAAGAAATACCTTGCTTAAGGGAGTCTAAACGCGGGGTCATATTGCGTTCAGCTCAAGAAGTGGCAGAGGTTTGCTGGTCAGCAATCATGAAAAAGACTCTAACTCTTGGCCTTGACACCCTCGTGGACCCACAAGTAGCTCTGTTAGTTCTTTGGACCAAGGATGGTTTCCTGGAAGTCATGAGACTGGCTTTCTGCTGGAAGCAAGGTCAAAAAATTGGCCTCTTTTTTCTTCGTGCTCAAAGAGAGGAAGAGAAAAGCTTCTCTAACTGAGGATTAGGAGTCTCTGGTTAGCCTGTTGCCCTTAGTTGACATGCCTTCTTTTTCCAGAACAGTTTCCATGGCCATTCCACACACTGAGTACCTCAGGTTCTTAGGGATCTGCCTTGGGATTTGATATTGGGTTGACTTGGTTTTGTTCAGTTGGTAGGGGAATGGGAGAAAAATAAATGGAAGTGAGAATGGTTAGGTAGCAGCTGGGACTGGTAACCAGTAGTGTTACTGGGTTGTAATAGTAAGTCAGCAAACATCAATTGTTTTTTGCTGTTCACCAAATCCTGAGAGTTCCATTGTTCAGCAAATAATATTTTTTTATTGGTCTGGTCTTTTATCAGACTACTCTTTAAGAATCAATATCGATCACCATTTTTGATGCAAAATATATTATATGGTTTCTGAAAACAATATAATTGTCCATTCATTAATTTGTCATGTTTTGACATTTATTAAGTACCAAGAACTTAATATACATAAAGCAATAGCTTAAACTACTTAAAAATGTGCCACTTGAACACATGTAATGTTTCCTAATGCTACTTTATTGAGACTTGATGCATGTAATGTCATAGGATGCATTTATACCACTCTTTTTGTTATTATTATTCATAAGTCAGTATCATTTATTAACTAAATAGGCTTTCAAATATGGTTGCATTTTTAACAAGTTAAAAATCAGAAAGAAAAGGTAGTATCATTTAAAATATATTAGAATTTACAAATAAATCATTATTTGTGTGACAAATTCATGCATGTTAGGCAACTGAACTATGTACCCAGTCTCAAGTTCTTATTGAAAAGATCAGTTATCAGGAATGAAGTTGTTTAGATTTTACTTATTAAGTGCTAGGTTTACTAATCCCCTCTCTTTACATCCTGCCTGGGCCCATGGGAAACCTGTCTCCAGCACTCTCTACACAAGTGCTTACTTCAGAGCTGTGAGTAAGAGTGAGTAGTGATCATCACCCACCCTGTGCTAGCTGGTTAAGCAGAAAAGCAGAAGTAACAATAGCACAGAAGACAAGTGAGGGGCACGGCATCAGGAGCTCTTAGGCAGAGGCTGGGAAAACCCTGTGGTTTTAGGAAAGCATCCAGGTTAGTGCAGTACCATGTGGATTGTGGAGAACAGAATTACAATATCAGGGTCTAGCCAAGAAAGCAGAGATTTGGGGCATGGTTGTCATAAGGCAATATTCAGACCCACAGCCCTCATGACTGTCCTTCAGTCCCACGAGGATCCATCCCTCTTGTGACTTAAGACAACTAACAACTAATTGCTGAATTACCGGGAGTGACAGGATTCTTAGGACTCTAGCCATTCAGTATTGTAGCACTCTCTGTGTCCTGCTCCACAAAGGCTCACCCATTTGGACAATTGGTCCCTAGCTGATGGCACTGGTTAAGAACACTGGAACCTTTAGGAGGTAGAGCTGCTCTGGAGGAAGGAATCAGGAAGGGCTGGCCTGAGACTTTGCAGCCTGGTGCTGCTTCCTGTCTGCCCTCTGCTTCCTGATTGTAGGTGCAGAGTTTCTGGCTACCTCCTACTCCTGCCCTGTGTCCTCCTTCCATGATGGAGGCAAAAGAAACTCTTCCTTCCCTAAGGTGACTCTTGTCAGGTATTGACTCACTAGGACAAGAAAAGTAATTAATACACTGTTGCTAATATGAGCCTTGAGAGTATTGAAGCCCTAAAGAGGATTAATGCCAGAAAAAAAGACTTCCCTCTATGTAATGAAAGGAAATGACAAAGCATGAGCTTTAGGAAAAGTTTTCAATTAGCAATAATCGCGCCTCGGATAAACCTCATTGGCTACGATACTGCCACTGCGCAAAGCTAAGCATGAGCTTTAAAAAATAATAAAATGCACCAAAGGCTGATATCAGAGGCTAGATGAAATTTACACTATGGAGTATTTTCAAAGACACACACACACACACACATGCACACACACACACACACACACACACACACACACACACACACACACCCTACACCCCATACAGAGAGAAAGAGAGAGAGAGAGAGAGAGAGAGAGAGAGAGAGAGAGAGAGAGAGAGAGAGGAGAGAGGGAGGAGAGAGAGAGAGAGAGAGAGAGAGAGAGAGAGAGAGAGAGGAGAAGAGAGGAAGGGAGGGGAGGGGGAAGGGGAGAGAGAAAGGTAAACTCCTGTGTGCTTTTACCAATTAGCTTACCCAAACGCCAACATTCTGTAGTATTTGGCTGTAGATGGTTGTGAGTTGCCTGATGTGGGTACTGGGAACTAAACTCAGGTCCCTTGAAACAAGAGCAAGCACAGATATCTCGATCTAGAGTCCTAATGCAAGAAATATCTATATGTATATGTATGGGGTTTGATGCATGGAATCTGAGGTACCCATGAGGATAGCTTTAGGACCACATTTGGGGCAGTGGAATGCTAGAATACATGAGACAGAACTGAACAGCTGACTGCTACATTCACGTCTACCTCAAAATCATCTCAAATCCAGCACAGTAGAGTTGAGTATATGATCTAAACTTCCACTGGTATCTCAATCTTTCTTTCTTTTTAACCCTCTCCTTAAAGACATTTATTGATTTTTACTTTTTTATTTATGAGTGTTTTGTGTATGTGCTGGGTAGATTTATGTCAACTTGACACAAACTCAAGACTTTTGGGAAGACGAAACCTCAATTGATAAAGCGCCCTCTGTATTAGTCAGGTCTCTGAGGAGCAACAGAACCAGCAGAATAAATTCATATGTGTGCATGTGAGTGTGCATGTGCATATGTGTGTTTGTTATAAAATATATTTTGTATATTTATTATATATTTATATAAAACATATTTCTGACTACACACACACACACACACACACACACACACAAGAATGACATACAGGCTATGGTCTAGCTAGTCCAACAATGGCTGTCTACCAACAAAAAGTTCATGACTGCAATAATTGTTCACTCTGTGAGGCTGGATGTCTCAGTTTGTCTTCAGTGCAATCCTACAGAAGTAGGCTCTAATGCCACTGAGTGAGTGAACTTGCCAATGAGAGGAAGTAGACAGCAAGAGCAGGCTTCCTTCTATGTCCTTCCCATAGGCAGCTAGCAGAAGATATGGCCTCGAGTAAAGATAGATTGTCACACTTCAAAAGGACTGGACTAAAAGTGAGTCTTCCTGTTTCATACAATTTAACGAAGAAAAACCATCCCTTACAGTCATATCTAGCCACTCAACTTAATTCTAGATGTAGTGAAATTAACAACCAAGACCAGCTCTCATACTCTCCACAGATTGGCCTGTAGGCAAAGCTGTGGTACTTCTAGATTGTTGGCTATTATGGCTAATATGGCAGTGTCACACACACTGTGGTCAGTGTCACCTGTGGGCTCACCAGTCCTGAGTACTATAAGAAAGCAAGAGAGATGTGGACCGGGCCATTAAGCAGTGTTTCTTGGTGGCTTCTGCTTCAGTTCCTATCTCTTGGTCCTTGCCCTGAATTCCATCCCAGACTTCCTTTGATGATGGAGTGCCATGTGTATGTGAACATCAAATAAATTCTTCCCTTCCCGTGCTGATTTTGCCTGTGGTGTTTGACTACTGCAACAGAAACCTTAACTCAGACAGCCTATGTTTATGTAGGTCACAACCTATATACTGGTACCCGGAGGGATCAGAAGTGGGTGTCAGATCCTCTGAAACTGGATTGATGTCACCCACCCCTGATCCTGGGAACCAGCCTGAGTCCTTTCAAGGGCAGTAGGTGCTTGTAACTGCTGAGCTATCTCTCTAAAACCCCTGTCCTCTGACTGCTGTCTCTTTAAATATCACCACTCCACCCAACTGTAGAGAGCTTTGTGTTAGATTCACAGTGATCCCTGATGTGGGTAGTGTCCTATTGTAGATGCGTGACCCACAGTGGGTTTAACTGCCTGGAGACATTATTATGTTGAAACAGAGGTATAGTTCTCCGAACTTTTTGGCTAAGATTAAAACGTAGAGTAAGAGGTATCAAGCTTAGAACGTATGCTCACTGATCATAGAAACTGGCTCAGACAGAGAGTGGTGCTCTTTGTCATGAAAAACTTCACAAGCTAAATCATATGGTTCATTAAACTCTTCAAAAGCAGATAGTAAGATGCTATAAGATTCAGGAGGCTCCTGGGATGGGCTCAAACAGGGCAGATTTCCCATTTTTTCTCTCTGATTCATAAACCCTTTCGATTGATGATATGGCTATTTATATTTAAAAAAAATCCAACCAGATAGAAATTTATCTAATGCCAATGCACCCACTTTCTGAACCCAAGAGTTGCATTTAATATGCCTGCTGAAAGTTGGGACTTGCCAAGTGGCTTGGAGAATGGCATCAGACTTCCTTGAAAGTTTTTGAGCCAAGCATAATCTGTGCTGGAACAAGAACATGGCGGGTTGCTAAAATGGTTAGCTAAGACTGTAGCTTTCGGGTTCCAGTCAACATGATCTGGGGTTTGACCCTTGCTCTTTTTCATCACTTTCTATCTAAGCACTGTTTGTGTTTGCTCCAGCACAGATTCCATGTGTTTTACTATATTCAGTGTGCCTTAGACGTTACTTTGTGTTTAAGGATTCTTGCGGTATTGTGCCTGGATCTCTGGAGCCGCTTGCCTACTCATTATGCACCATTAGTCCATCTAGAGAGCTTTCTCCGTGTTTGGGAGTTGCTTTCGTAAATACTAGGTGTGCTTAACCACCTCGTGGCTTTCACTCATCCTGCATATTTAGCTGGCTTTCTATAGCAGAATTACATATTCCTCTATGATATGCCAAATATGGATTGCATTAGCATTTGGATATTATGTGGAGGTTGAAGGAGCTTAAATATATACATACCTCAGTATATCTTAATGTACATATATAAACACATGTGCACAACATATGTGTATGGAAATTGATCTCAGGGTTTCTACTAAACACAATCTACCACTGAGCATCAGCTCTAGATTCAAATCCACATTTCTTTAATGCCAGTGTCAAGAGTATGCCCAGGTATCTGAAAGTCTCAGCCCACTTTCAGCTTGCTATTTTTCCAATCCTTTATTTATTTTAATTCGCTTTACATCCCGATTGCAGCTCCATCTCCCTCCTCTCCTCCCAGTCCCACCCTTACAAATCCCTGTCTTCATCACTCCCTCCACACTCCTCAGAGAAGAAGAAGCTCCCCCTGGGTACCTCCCCACCCTGGGACATCTGGTCCCAGCAGGACTAGGCATATCCTTTCCCACTGAGGTTCAACCAGGCAGTCCAGGTAGGGTGATGGGGTCCAATGGAAGGCATCAGAGTCAGAGACATCCCTCACTCTAATTGTTAGGGACCCATATGAAGACCAAGCTGCATGTTGCTAGAAATGTGTGGGGAGCCTGGGTCTAATCCCTGCATTCCGCTTGCTGTCTTAAATCCACTCATGGCAGTTTCTACTAAATAATTGACTTCAGCTAATTTTAGCTGGCATTCATTTTGAGATTTTATTTTTTTTCACTAGAATTTGTACCTGACTTTGTTTCTATAGGTATAACACACATCCATTCAGCTCTCTCTATGTCGCTCTGTCTACATTGACTGACTTCAGTTATCCAAACCTACACGCGTTCATTCTTACCAGAGGCTCGAGAATTGCTTGTGTGTTGTCAGTCTGAACTAGCCTTGGGGATCGACATTAACTTTTGAAAATAAAGCTGTTTGTAAAGTAGAGGAGCTTCTGTATTTTCAGATGAAAAACAATTGAACTATGAGATGCTTTAACAAAATGGCCCTTTCCAAAATACATAGGCTGAAATCTACTTTAGCCTGAAAGGGAATGTTATGAAATTTTATCTAGCAAAATCATAAATTTATAGGATATTTAGAATAAATTTGATAAGAGGATAATGGCATTTAAAATTTCAGAAGTAAAACATGTCTCTTCCCTCCAAAAAATAAGCCTGGATATGGTCCATTCTCAAAAATCAGAGTTCCCTTAAAGAGCTGCTTAGCTAGAACAATGACAGGTTAAAAATGAAGAATTTAAGATTAAGTGACTGGAGAGATGGTTCAGAGACATGAACACTTGTGGAAGTTTTCAGACCTGATTTGAGTGCCCAGAATCTGTGTCAAACTGGGCATAGTGGTGCCCTCTTATAACTTCCCATGGTGAGATGGAGCACAGAGGCTGGAGAATCCTGTTGCTGTCCTGGTACATTTATTGGTGAAACAGCAAAACGAGGAACAAGGTAAGGATTGACCTCTGATGGATGTCCTCGGATGGGCCTGTGTATGCTTGCCTCACACAGATTAAAAACAAAAGCAGAGAAGGAGGAAGCTGTGGTATGTAATGGAGACTAACTAAATCTTTAAGTCCCAGGATTACCTAGAATGTACAACACCGTCCTCAACTCTTTCTTGCTAGATCAGAAAATTATAAGAGAAGAAGTGAAAAGTAGATTAAGTTTTTGGACATTTTCTTGATTAAAAATTGATATGGCTGCCCCATGGTGCGGGGCACAGGGTGCTATAAAAAGCAAGCTGAGGAAGCTCAGCAAATCATGAGGAGAAAGCCAGAAAGCAGCGCTCCTCTGACGCCTGCATCAGCTCCTGCCTCCATGACTCTGACCTGCGTCCCTGCCCTGACGTCTCTCAGTGATAATGGAAGTGTAACCAAATAAACCCTTTCCTCCCCTAGCTACTGGCTGTTTTTGAGATAGAGTTTCAATATCTTGTTTGACTGCCCTAGAACTCACTATATAGACTAGGCTGACCTTGAACGCACGAGATACACCAGTCTCTCACATGCTGGGGTTAAAGCTGTGTGCCACTGCACCTGACGTTTGGCTATGGCCTTTATTACAGCAATAGGAAGTTGTTATGTGACAAAACCTTTTCTGGGAGGTGAAACCATACGTCTACTCACTTCAGAGAGGAAACCCACAACAGACTAAAGTATAGGTAAGAGATGGGTATGGCACAGGACCTCCAAGACCAAGTTCTCAGCGCAAAGAAGATTTATTTGGTCCAGGGGGACAGAAGGTGGGAAATAAGAGACTAAGACAGGAGATACAGGGTGAGAGAGAAGGGGAAGGGAACAAGGGAGATAAGGCAGTGGTATTCGTCCCAGAGTGGGACAAAGGACTGTTTCTGGATTTTAGAAAGGAGACACACAGGGAAATGGTGGTTTATAAAGGTAAAAGGGGAAACCCTGGGTAAGGATGAGGTGTTTAATTGTAATTGGGTGTGTTAATTAGGTGGGCTTTTGATTGTTGACTTCAGTACTCTGATAGCTGGGCCTTGATAGTCAGCCTCAGGAGGAGGAAGTGGCCAAATAAGGGAATATAATAGCCCTTGGTGGCTAGCTAATGGGTTGTTTTTTTTTTTTTTTTTTTTTTTAACAAGGCTGAGGGAATACGGGAGAAGGGCAAAGCCTGTCAGAGCCACGTTTGCTGGGCTTGGGCTGGCTAGAGTCCTTCAGATACCAGTAAAGTCCAACTTGGTGAACCAGTGAGTTTTGTTGTGGTTTCTTACAGGAATATGGGTGAAGGATTACTTACAGGAGCAGAACTGATTCAAAGACAGCTGCGTCGCTAAAGACCACCCTAGCACTGGTGACAACTCACAACAGCTAGAAGCCCGGAGCACACCGCACATCCTAAAGGCAGCTCATCCAGTTGGAAAGCATCCTTTTGAAGTGACTCAATGGGTCTAAAACCTCTCCAGGCAGCTTAGCGGTTTCTGCGTTTTCCAGACAGCTGGTCTGGTCTCAAGAGTTTTCTTTGAAGCTTATCTGGTCTGAGAGGGACTCTTAGCTTTTATTGCTTGCTCTGGCAGGGCCTAGTGAATCTGGTCCGCTTCAGGGACATCCTGAAGCTATTTTGAGTAGTTTATCTTCTTCCTGTTTAAAGAGCTTCCCTCCAGGGTGGAGCATTTCCATCTCTGAGGAAACTGTGGCCCGACATAAGTGAAGCAGGACAAACAGACATATAAATGTGTGGTGGAATGAAGGAAAATCCTGACAGGAATATTAAGAAGCGTAAGTTGAATTTTCACTCAAAAAAGTTCATTTTTATAGCCTGCTGTGCTGCAAGGGCTTAAAGCAAGAATGGCCAAGGAGAAACGAGCACTTTCAGCAAAGGTATCTTAGTCTCTAACGCCCTTCCAGGTGGAGGCACCTCCCACCCCCTGCTTCCCCCAGGCTCCAAGAACAAAACAGTCGCTGATTCCAGGTCCCAGATGATGCTATTGTGGAGCTCAAGGAAAAGCACGGGTATGTTGAAGGGACACAGAATGGGCTTTCAGGAGCAGGCACTGACCCAAGCTGTACCCGTTCAAACATCAAAATGAGTCAGTCAGTTAAAGGGTATCTGTCTCTCAATGCTAATATGCCGATACCGAAATCCAAGGGAAAAGAAAGGATACAAAAATGTTCAGGAAAATCCCAGCTAATTCAATGTGGACCAGAAGGAGAAAATTGCTGTTTATAGCCACAAGTGTATCACTCGGTTCAAACCATGGTAAGCAGTTGAGCCTAAAAGTCTGTATTAATTATAGAGAAGTGAGTAGGCCTCTAAATGGAAGAACTGACAGAAGCTACATTAACCACGGAATCAGATACGGCAGTGTTGTAGTTTGGAATAGAGAATGGAACAGATCCTCCTGACACTGCAGGGCAGCATCACGCAGGACCACCAAGACAGCATGGTTTCAAATGCTCGACCTGCATTTCCCCAGGAGCAAGAGATCAGACAAAGCGTAGGACAACCTCTGAGACAAGTGTTCCAGACCCTGGACATTGCTGAGGCCAAGGCAGGAACAGCGAGTTGAAAGGCTCCAGCTTGAGTCTTCACACAGACAGGATGAAAGGTTCACAGGGTCACGGTTTCTGCAGCTCTCTCTGAAATGTCCATCAATTCCCTCTCTGCATTCAGTTCTCAGAATGTCCTACAAGGCTTAAAATTGCTGGGTTGGCATGGAGGTTAGACCGAGTTCTATTATCTGATTCTTTACAGCTTTTTTTTTTTTTTTTTAGGTCAAAAGATCTGTCAATAGAAATTGTTGGGCAGGGGTAAATAAATAGAAATATTTTGGGTAGAAACAGGCAATGTATAGCTGCTGGTTTAAACAAACTTAAAAGCCTGAATTTTGAGCAGATAACTTACTGCACTAAAATTGTTTCAACGGAACACCAGGCTGCTGTTAGCCACATCACTGAAGCTGTGACCTCTGAGTTTGTACTACTGTGAGGGGACACGCCTGGGACCGGATTTAGTCTCCTCTCATGTGCCTAGGAGCACTGGGAAAACTGAAAGTACAGCTGATTGCTGAGTTGTTGATCATTATTTTTGAAAAGCAGAATTTTGAAGGTAGGGGTAGAGAGAACTAGAATGCTGGAAAATTCTGGAATTTGTCCATAACCTTTCCTTTCATTAATGTGTAGATGAAAATGCACACTAGTGCAGAGAATTGAGCTTCTGTTTTGATCAGCTTTCAGAATTTAAAACATACATTTAGGAATTGGCCCAAACATTACTGAGTATGTACAGTAGTGAATAACAAGCCATTGTGAAGTATTTGTATAGGAAGAAGCATTTACCAGAGGCTAAAATCTCAACGTGGATGAAGATATACCTTGCTTTAGGAACAGTGGGAACTAGAGACCCAAATGCTGAGTCTTTTATGCCTTTCTAGCCTTTTTTCCTCTCCCCTCCCCTCCCTCCTCTGCTCTCCTCTCCTTTCTCCTTCCCCCCTCCCCTCTCCTCTTCTCCCTCCCCTTCTCTCCCCTCCCTTTCCTCCCCCTCCCTCCCCCTCCTCCTCCCTCCCCTCCCCTCCTCTCCTCCCTCCCTTCTTTTCCCCTCCCCTTCCCCCACCTCTCTCTCCTCCCTCCCTTCCCCACCCTTCCCCCACCTCTCTCTCTCTCTCTCTCTCTCTCTCTCTCTCTCTCTCTCTCCCCCTGTCAGTTTTATGCTCTGATGGTCCTCTACGGAGCAGGGAAAAAGCTCACTAAAAACCAGGGTGTGCTGGATCTCATCACTGTGTGGCATCTACTACTAGAAAGAAAACCCCTCAGTGTTGGATTCAATTCAAAATGACCAGAGGAAGGAATCCGATTGGCTGCTTTGGGAGTCAGGTCTCTTTCTGGACCAATCAGCTGTGAGTATATGTTGGTTTGACTGCCTTACATCTATACTCCTTGTGGTCCCAGAAGTTGTAGTTGTTGAACAATTGGAGAATAGGGTGCTGGTCCGTAAGTGCCATAGGTAGGTGTCTGTCAAGTCAGAGTTTCAGGCTTTATACTTACTTTAAGTTTAACCACAGAAAAGATAAAACAAAACCAAATTCTCTAAGAATGTAAAACCAAGTGCGTCTTTGAGTGTTTTGTGGAAAAACAAAAGTCTTGCAGCTCTGAGGAACTAATTGTGTTTCCGGAGAAAAATGTAGAAAATAGGGACATTGAGTTACTGAGTAGTGTAAAACCCGAGTGAAATAATTTTTTAAAACAAGTCAGCTGAATCATAGATTCTTCTTGGGTGGAGTGAGAAACTCCTATGCTTTAATTTTACATGTGAGTTTGAGAATTTAGAGCAAAAATATGTGGTGACATCATTATGACTAAGAGAACTGCAAGTCAGACAGAGGAAGAAGTTTGGAGAGATTACACAGAATTGCCAGCTAACACTGTCCCTTTAAAGGCCAGCAATCTCATGTCCACAGTCACAGTGTTTGTTCTTAAACTGGATACATGTAACTGAATATCTTTAACTCTCTTGTGCTTAGAAGTTTGTCAAAAAGATTGGGAATCCTTTCCAAATTCTAGACATTCTTGCTAGTTAACTCATCCACAGCACAAAAGGAAAAAATTATTTCCCTTCTAAAGCTTCCCATAAACTTCTGAGTGCTCTCCAACTCTCTTGTCAGTTGGATGACAAGAAGCAGCAAGAATCATGTCTCACAATGTGAGGACTGACATATATTGCTTTAAGGAACATACCTGGGTGACTTTCCAGTTACTGGGGTATCACATTACAGGTAGCAAAAGGAGCCAAAATTGCTCAGTCTGAGTGGAGGATGTTAAGAATAGATAGTGATATATATATATATATATATATATATATATATATATATATATATTTTTTTTTTTTTCCCCCTCTAGTTACAGCTAAGTACCAGGAACATGGGTGTTTTAGGCTGATGTTAAGATAACCATTGGTGCTTGAGGTTTTTGTTTTTTGCGAGATGTTCTGTGTGGTCTGGAGGATAATAATTATGCTATTTAGTTGTGTATGAGTGAGTTTAGTAAGCATATAAAAAGGAAAAAGGCCAGGGAGCAGATAATACCTACATACGTACATACATACATACATACATACATACATACATACATACATACATAGAAAGTAGTAGAAGGCAATCAGAAGGCAACACCATCCAGTAGAGACACTATGGAGTAGAGACAGCTATGGTAGCTTGATTGAGAGATCAAACATTGAGAATAGCATCAAATCAGGGGCTGACAGCATCCTACAGACAGGGACTGGGAATGCTAGGACGGTGCTGGAGTTCCCGCCCGAACTGTCTATCAATGGGTGGGCTTCACACTTCTTGTTCTCACCACACGGTTTTATTCCATAGATTAACAGTAACACTCTCTGTTGGAAATAGTAGACCTTTTAGCTACACTCAAGGACAGGGTGTGTTTCTGTCCCCTTCATCCCCCTTTCCTGCTTATAGAGGCACGAGGCCCTCCTGGCAGGAGTTCCTTAGAAGACGCTTAACAAATATGCACTGGTCTGAAATGGGCACGATGGTGGTTCTATCCCATTTCCACAGTCAGCCCCATGTTTTGTGTGTGTGTGTGTGTGTGTGTGTGTGTGTGTGTGTGTGTGTGTGTGAGAGAGAGAGAGAGAGAGAGAGAGAGAGAGAGAGAGGTCTTGATATGAGAGAGCCTAGGGCTTCATACATGTTAAGTACTTACTAGGGATACTCTCAGCTATATCCCAGATCCCTAAAGTGAAATGACTCACTGTTATTCTGTTAGATGTGGTTCACAATGAAAGTTTAAGGTGGCATAGAGGAACATGTGCCAATAAAACAAAGAAGGCTACAATACCTTCCCCCCATAAACTGGACAAAAGGAGTGAGAATAGATGATGAAAACAAGTGATGTGTGAAAGGCTTAGCATTGGACGTGGGGATGTGCCCTTCCAAGGTTCCTATGCTAAAAGCTGGATCCCTTGTATAGCAGTGTGGGGCTGATGAAGCCTTTAACAGGGAAAGCTGTGTGCAAAGTCCGGGGCATCCCTCAGAAGGTTTCAATGGTGCTCTCACAAAGTGTATTAGGTTTCTTGAGAGGAGGTATTATAATCTGAATGAGATAGTGTGCTGTTTGGGGGACATAGTGGAACCTTTAGGAGGTGAAGCCAAGGGGGCAGGAAGAATCACTGGAGGCAGGATTATGAGTGTATAGCTCTCCCTGCTTCCTGATTGCTCTTTCCACTTTCTGTAAGCAGATAGAAATGTCAGCAGCCAGCTTCCTCCTCTGGCTTCCTCATGCATGCCTCCCTCACCAATATGACCATCCCTCTGGACAGTCCCCCTGGACCATTCCTCAGGACCATCTCCCTTGGACCACCCCCCTGGACCATCCCCCTGGACCATCCCTCTGGACCATCTCCCTGGACCACCCCTCAAGACCATCTCCCTTGGACCATCCCTCAGGACCATCTCCCTAGGATCATCCCCCTGGACCATACCCCATGGATCATCCCCCTGGACCATACCCCTGGACCATCCGTCAGGACCATCTCCCTTGGACCGTCCCCTTGGACCATTCCTCAGGACCATCTCCTTTGGACCATCCCCCTGGGACCATCCCTCTGGACCATCCCTCTGGACCATCCCCCATGGACCATCCACCTGGACCATAAGCCAAAAACGAACTCTTGTGTAAGTTGCCTCTGATCACATTGTCATATCACAGCAGCAGAGAACAAATGATACACCAAGTTACCAAAAAGCAAGCGCACCTCAAATGTTTGCTCACTTCAGCAATTTTCTCTCTGTTCTGTCATGTTATATCCTAGCTAGAGGGGCCTCATCCTGTGCACGAGTCTGTCAGAAGACCCCCACTCAATAAGGCCACAGAGACCGGAATCGCTGCAATCCGCAAGAGGTTTATTGTTCCAACGTGCGTTGGGGACCCCCAGCACGCAGGCAAGTGGAGACCCTGAACTCACAAAGCACACACTTTTTATAAACATTTTGGCGGGGAATTCAGCAGTCGCCTGAGTTGAACGACTGCGATTGGTTACCCTGAGCAACTTTTAAAATTATTGGTCAACTCAAATGGGAAGGTTGTTTCCTACATTTGGCCCTGTGCTGCCCATCTTGTGGAATCTGTGGTATTTCCTCGCATTGTCTTTTTTTTTGGAGTCACTTCTCTCTCTGTCCTCACCCTAGGCAGGGTGGTTCCCTGTTTAGGCCATTTCCTTATCTGTCCTTACCCCAGGCAGTCATGGGCAGAATGGAAGGTTTCAGTCCAGTTCTTGGCCTGCTATTTCTGACAGGGTTTTTACACCTGTTCGTGAACCTGCAGAAATGAGGGTTGAATAAATGTCTTTATTTACGTCTTTACTGATAAAGGGATTTTGTTACAGTCCTAGTACAGCATGCACAGGAAATCTGCTGTGATTAAATAAGTCATGGTTCCCAACAATTAAATGTGGTATTCTATAAGTGGCAGCAGAAGAATAGAGATTAAGGTGTCTATTACCTACGTGCGACCCTCCGCAGCCCTGTGCAAAGGAAGCAGGAATTTAGGACACAGATGTATGGAAAGCATATATTCTTGTAGAAATTAGAATTTGAAAACATGGTCTCGTTTGCTCAAAATGATCAGGATAGAAATTTAAAATGAAACGTTGACCCTGGTGCGGTGGCACACACCTTGCGTGAGTTTGAGGTCAGCCAGGGCTGCAAAATGAGACCTTTCCACAAACAGACAGACAGACAGACAGACAGAAAGACAGACAGACAAACAGAAAGGAACAAATGGTGCAGGGATGGAGGAGCTGGAGAGATAGCTCAGCGGTGGAGAACGCGTACTGTTCTGGAAGCGGACCAAGTTTGGTGCCCGGAACTCACAGTCACGTGTAACTCTAGCTCCGTGGACTCTGACACTGCCTGCCCTGCTGCCTGAACTTCTGTGCACATCGCTGCTGCCCCCCTTTGCTTAAGGTGAAGAAACTGAAGTAAAGAAAATACAGAGAGCAAATGTTGAAATTGGGAAAATCGTTTATTTCTGTGTTGGTAACAAATATTGTCTTTGAAAAAATGCACTGGCTTTAATTTTAAGAAGAAAAATGTGCCTTGGGCAAATTTTTAAATCATTCTTGACCTCAGATGGGTGAAAACTGTAGAACCATAACTAATTCATGTGAAGTAGATAGTCACAACATAGGTATTTGATTTGGCAATAGATGTTTCATGACTTACACACAAATCCTGGCGTGGTCCCTAACAAACGGGCATGATTTGAATCATCCCCAAAGCTGGTTTTAGCTGAGAAAGGGCCATTGGAGAGCCAGGATGGTTTCCCTGTCTCTGGGGTAGGAGCAATTGCTGCTATTGCTGATGTCGGCTACCGGGTGTTTGTTTAGTGATCACAGAACTCTGCTTAAATAAAGTAAACTATGTTCCCTTCGGAAAGTCAAGGAGACCTTCTTCTGACAGAGAGGAATAGTTCCACAATGCAAAAAAGAAAGCAACTTCGAAAGAGCATTCATGGAAGTCCAGTCCGAAGCAGAGAGCTAGGTGATGTCTCATATGATGGCCAACAGTCCGTGGGGTTTCTGTCTCTCCCCAGTTCACCCTCAACATTATATTTAAGTAAAACATGCTTTCCAAATCCATGACACAGCCAGACTTTTACAAATATTGATTCTTCTAAGCCTTGCTTGGCTTCTCCTAACTTAGAAACGTTTCGAAAGGAAGCACGGAATCCAGAAAATTCTATAATATCAGTTTCTTGTTTATTGTTTTAAAAGAGAAACTTTATAAGTAACCTGTAACGTTTGTTTAAACAGAATTCATATTTAAATGGAATATACATGTGATAATTTTACAAGCAAGCCAATTTCTCCACAGAATAATTAATATTTATAAGGGAACAAAGATTTAGAAGATATGCTTGGCTCTTTGCATGATTTTTGTAGGCCCACTAAATTTCTTTCTTTCTCTCTCTTTCTTTCTTTCTTCCTTCCTTCCTTCCTTCCTTCTCTTGGAGAAGGAGAACAAAGAGATGGAAATACTTTTTTCTCATGCTTCTACATTTCCAGAAATGCTCAATCTCTTCTTAAGATGTTACTGGTGTTGATGGTAGTCATCTGTGGAACCTTAGGACCTGGCATTTTCGGATACCAATGAAAACTTGGCATTAGTGGTGAATTCTGAGAAGCTAAGTGAAATGATTTGTGATCAGTTGAAGCCAGACGCTGTGCCTGGTTTAAGATTAGTTCGCTCATTCATGCCTAAGCATCTAAGTCCTGTTTTTCCTTTGCAGCACTGAGTTTTGGAAGACAGTCGCTCCCAGAGACCAGCATCTCTGTGCCTTGCAGGGTCTCCATCTGTGACTTCTTTGTCTAGACAGCCTTCGGTAACTATTGCATAGCAGTGAAACCATTGTGTTAAAACACCTTAGACTTCACCTCTGCTAAGGGAATCAACGTGCTCTCCTGCTTTTAACTAGTATCTTGTCATATCACGAGCTCCTGTAAAAATAGTTATCTCATTGTCTTATATGAAACGTGTGCCATGTTAGTGATTGCGAGCATGGTGGTGCACTTAGGGAGGCACACAGAAAAAAGCACAGCTTTGTGAGTCTGTCAGGGAGCATAAGGGGAGCAGCGGAAAAGAACTTAGGAGCTCACTCACGCAACACTCGGTCAAAACATAAAGCACCAAGCGCAAGCATGCACTGCTCAGGGGGCATTGCCTAAAATCTTGGCGCTTCACTTTTCCACTGTAAAAATTTCCCCTTATTTGTGGCAAAGAAGCACAACCAAACAAACTACACAATTTTGAAACAAAGATTTGCTTGAGAGAAAGATTAAATAATCAGGCTCTGTCCCCAGGCTAGCATTTTCAGCAGTAAAGAGAAAAGAACGGGGAAGCACCCATTGACTGCAACAAGGAAACGGAGGTCTAATTACAAGTTCGTAATCTCTGTGACCATTCCCTTTTCGACGGTCTCCTCTTGAGGAGGCTTCTGCACCTGGCACTTCAGTGCAGTGGCAGCTGAGAGACAGGACATAGAGGCCAGGCTACAATGGGCTGCGTCTGGGCCCTCGGAGCAGGTCTCCACTTCAATGACTGCAGATGTTTGGGAAGAATGCTTACTGCTAGGTGATCTCCTTTAATTCTAATCCCAGTGCCCTTGTAACAAGCAGCCTGGGCTTGAGAGCAGAGAGGCCAGGCCTGAATGAAGGCCCTTCAGAAAGCCTTGATAGGCCTGGCCTTAGATGTTCTAAGTGGATTGTGAGCATAATTCACAATAAAGGACGAAGCAATCGAGGGTACTTTTTTTGCTGGGGGTGGGGGTGGGGTCGTCACATTATGATACTCTGCCTCTGTTTTTTCTGTAAACCGAATAGCTTGTCTGGTGGCATTTTCTGAGTTTTAAACATACGCACATAAACGGCTTGGGTTATAACTGGTTTTTATTAAACTATTTAAAGGGAACGCTAAAACGGGGTTTAAACTCAGGTGCATCCAATAAAGCTATGTTTGGGTTGGCGGAGAGGCAGGGGCATGTGTTTTCTGCTTGAGCTAGTGCCGGAAGTTAACCACCTGTATTATCTATGGTTAAATCCAACGCTGCTTCAACAGAAGCCCCAGTTAGAGTTTCTATTAACGACCGTCAGGGTGTGTGCTTGGCTGATGAATTAAGCTGATGCCAAGAGGCAAGTGATATATCCATTAGAGTCATCGGGCTGAATAGCAATTTATGCCTTTTGATTAGCCATGACTTTGAGAAGACGGACGAGGAGTTCGGGGAGGGCTCCTCAGGGCAGCATCTGCCCACTGACGTTAATAGACTCAGCGTGCGCGCCACCCTGGTCGATGCTCAGCGTGCGCGTCACCCTGGTCGATGCTGTCCAGCTGAGGGACAGAGGTGACGGACATGCTATTTCAGAGCTGGGCTATTGTTGTCACTGTTTGATTCTAAGGGGAAGGGAATGTTTTCCTCATCTCTCATGGAATGGTTTCAGTGAAGCTGGAACCCTTTTACATTTGCCTTACGATGTCATCTGCCTTCCTCTGGCAAACATTTGATCTCCTTCCTGGAATTTACTGGCACTATTTAGATTGGCCCAAGGAGTTGCCCAAGAGGCAAACTGAGCTGTGTCAGGGGTCAGAATCCAAAGAATGGGATCACAGAGCCCTCCACACACGTGCTCAGCCCCTTGGGTCTCCAGCAGTAAATGCCCTGAGCTGTTTTTTAGGCATACTATGGGTACGTTTAAAAATATTTAGTGTGTGGTATGTGGTCTATATGTGTGTTCACACGTGTGTGTGTGTGTGTGTGTGTATGCATGCATGTAACGTATTCATGTATGTGTCGTCCTTAGCTGCTCTCCACCTTACGTTTTAAAGACAGGGTCACTAACTGAACTTCCAGTGCATTGACTTCAATAGGTAGGCTAGCTAGTGACCTCCAGGGGTTTGCATGTTTTTCTTTTTTGCCACAGCGCTAGGGTGCCACCGTGCATGGCTTTTTACAGGATTCTGGGATCAGAACTCAGGTCCTTATGCTGAATGCTAGGCAGGCCCTGAGCCATCTCCTCAGCTCCTTGGATACCTTTTTGTGTTTTTTTTTTAAAGATGTTACTTGATTTCTGTCTAGGGTATACATATCCATTTTCTGGAGAGATTAGTTATCCAAGTCAATGCTTTAACTAAAGATAGTATCTAGATGTACCGAATATTAGTTCCATTTAAGATGCTCCTTCTGTGTGTGTGTGTGTGTGTGTGTGTGTGTGTGTGTGTGTGTGTGTGTGCGCGCGCGCACATGTGCAAGTGTGTATGTGCTACATAAAATTTTAAAATGCATGCTGTTCCTTGCCTGGTGCTGGCAATGGTGGCTTCCACAGCTGCTCCAAACCTCTAACGACCTCCCAGCGGCCATGCCCTTTCTCCTGCCTACCTGAGTCGCCGCGGATGGGAAACACCAGACAGCCTTAATATTTTAAAACCAGCCAGATAACACAACCGTTGGGTGAAGAATGTCCTGCCCCATCCTCCTTAGCCTTCGAAGCTGGCTGGGGAGGCTACAAACCCTGAGTGCTACACGTTTGCTACTTCCTATCTGTTCTGCAGCCTAGTCCAGGTCCCAATCCTCTCTGTTCCCTTTTCTTCCTGTCTGGTTGGGAATCCCCACCTCTCTATCTTCGCCCAGCGATTGCCTTTTGCTGTCTTTATTAGCATAATCAAGAAATAATTAGGGAACCAGATTTTAGTTATCAGCTCCTCTTCCTACATGTATGTACATGTGTTCATGTACATGTGTAAGTGTGTGTGTTGCTGGGGATCAAACATGGCCTTTCACATGCTGGGCAAGCACTCTGCCTTTGACTCCAACTCCGGCCCAGTAAGCACCATTTCTGAAAGTCTGCCGCCATCACTTCTGTGCGTTTTGCAGGGAGGTTTTGTCTGTGATTCTGTCTGCCATGGAGTGACAGTGCTCTCATAAGGTATTTCCTGGCACACATTCCTCTATTTGACTTCTGAAATAAGGAAATTAGACTAGATTTTGGACTTTCGTCTATTATTTGGGAAAGCTTGTGATGAGGTTTTAGTTCGGAGCCACACCCTCTGGCAGCTTAATGGCTGTAAATTTCCCCACGCACACAGTTTTCCTTATAATGTCAGCGAACCGCTAACTTTTATGTGCTTCTTATCACCCACCTCTCTCTCTGCCTCATGTGAACTAAAATGATACTTTTGGGCTCTTGAAAAGATGTGCATGTTGGTAACTTTCCTGAAGCAAGGTCCCTTTTGTTTAAGAACAAGCCAGAGGGGCCGGAGAGATGGCTTAGCTTTTAGGAGTGCTTTTTAACATTCATTCAGGTTCACAACCACAGCTGTTTCAGTCCCGGGGATCTGACGCCCTCTTCTGGCTGTTGTAGGCGGCAGCCCACATGTGACACACACACACACACACACACACACACACACACACACACACACACAGGGAGGGAGAGAGAGAGAGAGAGAGAGAGAGAGAGAGAGAGAGAGAGAGAGAGAGAGAGAGAGAGAGAGAGAGAGAGAGAAATAAAAGTGAACACCTATCTTAAGAAGCCAGGAATATCACAGGAGATTATCTGAATTATTGTCAAGTGTAGGACAGCACAAGTTATCTGAAGCTGAGGTTCCATTGTGACATTTTGTTTTGTGCTTTTCTTTTGACAGAGTCATGGACTGTAGAGAACCAACAGAAGCAACATGTGATTCAGCTCTAAAAATCGATGAACCCCTGTGTTCAAGTAAACCCTGGATTTGTGGGATCACAGAGTTGAAACTTGGTTTCCGATGAATTCAGATAGTACGTTCTACACAATGACAACCAATTCCTTCAAGAATAAGTGAGTCTTGACCCTTACAGCAGAAATAACAACTGGAGAAATTAAAATCAAAATTTTAAAAACCTTCTAGAATTTTACATGTATACTGGAAAACAAAACAAAACAAAAAACAGAAAAAAATTCTTTGTGGGATCATTGTGGTGCCGAAAATGAAACAATGAAAGTATTGTTGAGTGTGTATTCTCCTGCAAATTTGTCTGAGGATCCTCCCGGCTAAACCATCACCCCGTTTGAACATTAGCCACAGCATATGATAATAATTTTGGCTCTGGAAATGGATTTCCAACCTAGGACATTTCTCAGACTAGAAACAAGAATGTATTAGGCTATCCAGTGGGAAGTCAAGACTTGTTGATGAAGAGGAAGGATTGGGGGAAGATTATTATATATTGATACCCATAGTGCTCGGGGCTGATCTCCCAGAATAGCTGTATAATAGAGTTGTAACTGTGTCTGTCTTGTAGTGAAGAAGGGCTGTCTGTCAGAGCTGCTGGGGAGAGAGCAAGCCGGACAGATGAACGCCTGGCAGGGGAGTTCACCATCTAGACGGAACGGCAGTAGGAGCTTGGCGTAAGCTAACCAGAACAGTAGGTGGATGAAACTCCGAAGCCCTGAAGGGTGGACTCAGCCTTAGCAACCACACAGCTATTGTGCTTCAGACAAACAACACAGTCGCGGAGGACCCGGCCAAGGGAAAGGCTTTCTGAGGAGAGCCAAAAGGAGAGTTAGACCAGCGAGAGGCAGCTGCAAGTCTTGTGACAGTTTCAGTAGGAAAAAATCAATAGAACCTAAAAATCCACGTCTCTCCCATCTTTGGAACTCAATATGCCTTCAAGAAACTCAGAGGCGCATGGTTGGTTATTCTAACAACCATTGCTGTGGTATAGACTTCTCTACAGCTTAGTGCCATACAGCGGTGATTTTATTTGGTTCGTAGATTGTGAGAATTGGGGATTTGGACAGGCTACAGAAGGGATAGCTTTTCAAAGGCTCTGTGACTCAAAGAGCAGGGCCTGGGCCATCTGCCTTCCTATATAATCCTGGAAATGGCCGTTGGCTGGGAACTCACTGAGGTGCTGTCCACTGGAAACACTCCTGGCCTCTCCATGTGGTCTCGGTACCACAACCTGAGTTTGAAGAGCAAGTAACGAGAGAGGCTCCTGCCGAAGCAGTGCCATCTTTTAGCATCTAGATGCTGAGGTTGCATGGCACCTGTCCTCCTCTCTCCTCTCCTCTCCTCTCTCTCTCCTCTCCACTCCTCTCCTCTCTCCCCTTCTCTCCTCTCCTCTCACAGGCCGAAGCTGAGGATGCTCAAACTACACTGGGAAAATGTTAGGATGACTTCCTGAGAGGTTGCAGAATGAGAGGTTGCGTTGTGTGCCATCGCTGAAGAGTGGCATTTCATCCCAGTGACTGTCACTGCTGGTGTCAGTGAAGGGTGAGGTAAGACTCTTGTCAGTTGGTATGAGGAGATCTGAAGCTCAGGGCAAGACCCTGGAGGGAGGGATCAATGAGCCTTCTTTAACTCGAGGCTCCCTGACAGCCTTACATCGGTGCTGGTTCTGCTCTGTGCCGGCCGGAAATGAATCTGTGCAGTGTGACCCCATTGAGACTTCTTGCGTCCCGGCTGATGAATGATGTTTCAGAAATTAGGGCTGGAGATGTACCTAGTGACACAGGCGATGCCTGAGTTTGACTTCCAGCACCACAAAAATATAACAAGAAATAAATACAGTTTCAGAAATTAGAGAGCAGGGCAACAACAGCGTTGACTTTCTGAAGAAGTTTTATTTCTTCATGATAATAAGGCATACTTTTTAAACATCGATGTTTATTTTTTTATGATTCTTTTAAAAATATAAATTTATCACAATATATAACAGGCTCCCGAGCAACGCTTTGTCCTAACTATAGGTAGCAAAGATATGACAGCTGGTAATCCAGATATTTAAAAGGAATAGAAGAAAGTGACTGTCATCTCAGACACGAACAACGGCTTACTTTCGCAGGGTTTCTTAGTCCCACCTGTGGCCAGGGGACCTCCTCATGACCTTTGCTTTTGCTTTGAGTTTCTTCTGCTTGAAGCCTTATCTTCCCCGTCCATCTGTTAGCCCTGCCTCTTGACTGGTTTCAGAGGGTCTTGCCACCTTTGTGGCTGATCCTGGCTCCTGGGTCTCCTTCCTCAGGTACCAATCCTAAAGCAACATATTAATCCCTTAAAGATACATCTTCACTTTTGAGAATAGTGAAACACCAAAACAAAGAAACAAAACCAAAATAAAACAAACAAGAAAATAAAAACCAAACCAAACCAACAATAAAACCCGCAAACCCCCATGAGGCTTGAATGTTCCTTCTAACCAACTCCTAATTTATCAGCAAGTATTGGCTGCGCCCCAGGTGTTAGTCACAGGGCAGGTTAGCCAGTGGTGGCTAAGGTGAAAGAGGAAGACAGTGCTGGGTCTTGGAGGTCGGCAGGAGTCAGAGGCGCATGCATGAGGAAGAAGCCTGGAGGCTTAAGCCAATAGGGACGCAGCATCTGCCTTCTTCATACTCTGGTCAAACCAGCAGCCAGAGTTCATAACAAAGTCAAGGCAACCGTAAATCCCTTCTTTGGTGAAGGTGGCTTTAGCTTGAACTCAAATTAGCTCTAGTACAGACAAGTAAACCAAATACTAAGATTCAGAATACAATGGTCACTCATGGTCCTATCTTTTCCTCATTTATCCCCACTCTCTCCATTTTTTTGGACGGGGTCTTTCTGTGTAGTCCTGGTTGCAGGGTTCCCTCTGCCTCTAAATGCTGGGCTTACTAATGTGCAGGGCTATGCCTGCTTCCCTCTGTGTACTTAACTAATTTTTTTGTGGGTGTAAAGGATGTATTATGGAATGTATGTATTCAGTGTTCTGTCTTTTTCCTTGTCTGATAATGAATAAACTAAGTAATTTGTTTTCTTTTCTAACAGTTGTCTTCCTTGTAGCTTTTACTGTACATTGGTGAACTATGGGAAGAAACACTCAGGATCAAACGTGAGAACATAACCACTTATTTTGTTTCCACAAAACCAGGAGTAAAGGAACAGTATAATTGGTGATCAAATAATTTCACCCCTTTCCTAAGGTTTTGAGCTTTTGCTTCTAGATCTCCATGCACATGAACATTTTTTTGTAGTAGGTATAAATATGCAAATTGTGTCTTTTACACAGTTTCCAATTCGAGATGCTCTGACCTTCATCCACTCTGTTTCAAAAGTCTGATAGGTACCGTTCTCAGTAGCTATCCACCTTATTCCCTGAGTCAGGTTCTCACCCTGATTTTGCTGGACGGGCTGGCAAGAGACGGCTGTACAGACCCTCCTGCATCTGCCACCCCAGCTCTGGGGTTCCAGACCTGTGTGTGCCACTCTGTGTTGGCTTTTAACATGGGGCTGAGAATCAAACTTGGCTCCTCAGGTTTTCGAGGTAAGCACTTGCCAACTGAACCATCTTCCCAGTCCGTCAGATAATTAAAAAAAAAAAAATAGGGAATTAGGCAGGGCATCCATCTACATGATTTCTGCTCTTATGTGGCAGCCAACATGGTGGAGGCCCTGCTTATAGGGTTGTGGGGTCCCCTGTCTGCTCTGCCAAGCCACAGGGCATGGCCTGCTCGGGGAGGTAGGACACTCAGGAAGTTGACCTAGCTTACCCCAGTGCTGGGTGGGTAATGAGCTGCAGGGAAGCCGCAAGATACCCCTCCATAGGTGGGGAAGTACAGTCTGAGCTGGCTCGGGGATCCCTGGGCCCACAAAGAGGCTGGGCTGCCTGGTTGTAGGCTCTTAGACACCCAGGCACAGCTGGGAATCATGGAAGAGCAATCTTCATGGCTTCCTAGTCTTACAGGTTGCTCCTTGATCGTCAATGATTTCTTGCTTTGGATAGTATAACTTAGAGGAACATACACCTACGTTCTCCCTTCTTTTTTTTTTTTCATTAGAAAATATTCCTTATGCCATTTAGTAACTATTAATCTTTCAATAAGGTTTCAATGAAGTAGATAAATTTGTTCTCTAAAATGTGTCGCCTGACTGAATCAGACAGGAAGGTTGGCGATAAGTAAGTAAGTCCCCTATTTGAGGATAAGAATTCAAATGAGGGGTTGGGGATTTAGCTCAGTGGTAGAGCGCTTGCCTAGGAAGCGCAAAGGCCCTGGGTTAGGTCCCCAGCTCCGAAAAAAACCAAAAAAAAAAAAAAAAAAAGAATTCAAATGAGGTCACCGAGCAGAAGAATGTGAAGGCAACAGAAGAAATTAAAGAATAAGCCTGTGGTCTACAACAATTGGAGACCAGGGACAAGCAGGGAGAACTGCCACATAGACACAAGAGGAGAAAATTGTGACACAAGAAGGTAAGTAGAAAAAGAAGAGAGTGACCAGGGCTGGAGAGGTGGCTCAGTGGTTAACAACCATTCCAACTCTTACAAAGGATTAGGTTCAGTCCCCAGCACCCAAATTTGGCGGCTCACAACTGCCCGCATCTCTAGTTCTGCGTAGCCAATGCTTTCTTCTGGACTCCTAGGGCACCTCATGTGTGCACATACTCCCTCCCCAAGCACATCTTAGAGGTTCCTATCACTGTGAGAGAATGCCACGACTAAAGGCAGCTTGGTCACGGAGGAAAGGGTTTGTTTCACATCTATGTCTACATTATCATACATCATCAAATGAGGTTCCCTCAGGAACTCAGAGCAGGAACCCAAACAGACACTACGGAAAACACTGCTTACTGGCTCGCTCTCCATGGTGTGCTCAGCCCGCTTTCTTATATCACCCAGGATCATCAGCCTAAGGGTAATTCTACCCACAGTGAGCCAGGCCCACCCACATTAACCATCAATCAATAAAATCTATCACAGGCTTGCCTGCAGGTCAGTCTGCATTTCCTCAATTGAGGTTTCTTCTTCCAAAATGACTCTAGCATGTGTCAAGTTGACATTAAGACTAGTCAGCTCCCTCGTGCACATATGTACACATAATTAAAAATAAAAAAGACTTAAGGAAAAAAAGTGTGACTATGTAAAGGGGATGTTGCTCATAGGCTAAATGAGATGAGTACTGCGCATGTACCATTTATCCAGTCTGAGAGTGGCAAAGACCGCATTCTAATAATGGTAGGATGGAGTATGGCTCGAGTTAGTGTGGTGTTACTAAGACCCTTACTCCCGCCTCGTGGGCTTCTCCACTGACTGTGTGTGTGTGTGTGAGGTGAAGGTACAAACTGTAGGCATGTAATCCTCTTATCTTTCTAGTTCTTCCCTCATTCCTCCTTTTCTGCCTCTGTCTTTGTCTCTGTCTCTCTCTCTTGTCTTTTTCTACAGGATTTCATTACTTCTCTGGTCATTCTGTCTAGTTTTAAGCCTTTGCTTTCTTTTTGTTCAAATCTATTAGGTAAGCACTTTCACTACCTCTAATTAAAAACTTGACCCATGTAAGGCAGCTTGTGTAAGCATTAAGAGCTGCTGAGGGACACTCTCGGGCAAGCCAAGCTCCCCAGATCCACCATGCCAAGCTGCAGGTAGGAGGCTCCAACTGAACTGCCTGGCTAGGACACTCTGCAGCCTGCCGAGCTGCCTGCAGCGTGCTCTGGGCTCCTCGATTTGTGAGCAGTCACCAGTGTTAGGGTTGGCTTTAGGTGATGCATCTGTCTTTGCATCATTTTTGCTCCTGTACCCATTTTTGTAAGGAATGGCCATACACGTAATTGGTTTACATGTTTGGTTTTAGTGGTAGACTGTCTTTGGGCTATCATTGGTTCCCTACATGGGTTGAATAGATAGCTGCTGTTCATGTCTCCCCAGGACTAGTGTTATTGAATAATGGAAGTACAGAGGTCTTCCATGTGTCCATAACTTACATCAGTTTCCTTATTACCAAAATCCTCACTAGAGATTGGATGTGATGTTCTAAAGTTGATGGCCCCATATTAAATATCACTGTTGCTCAAAGCTTATATTTGACTTCACTGGTGGTGCTGTCCATTCTGTGACTTTAAACACAGATTTTAAGGCTATTTAGTATAATTTTGGATAACAGTCCTTTGTCAGCCTTGTCAACACTTTCTCCCAGTCTTTGGCTTATCTCCTTGTTCCTCACTGAATACACACTTTTAATTTTACCCAACTCAAGCTTATCAATGGCTCTTTCGTGGATCTTGTGATTGGTGTTGGATTTCAAGAGTTTTCGAAAGCCAGGAGTGCTGGCAGGACTGTCATCTCAGCTATTAACACAGCAGGGCAAGCCATCCCGGATCCAAGGCCAGACTGGGGACAAGGTGAATTCAAGGTCAACCTGGGGCAACTTAGTGAGACTGACTCAGAAGAGAGAGCAAAGAGAGGAGGGAGGGTATGAATTACTGTAGAGCCCTTGTCAGAATGCACACGAACTATAGAGCCCTTGTCAGCATGCACACAAACCCAGGTTTGACACCCATTATTATAAATTAACAGGTAGCAACCACACTTTCATCATACCCAATGTTGTCCAGATTTTCCTCTATACGAGCCTTACAGTTTTCCTTTCACCGCTTTGGTCTGTGAAACATTTGAGATGATTTTGAGGAGGGTTTAAGGTTTTTGTATAGATATTTTGTTTGGCCATTCCTTTGGGTACATGAATGGCCAGCAATCTCAGCACCACCTGTTGAATAGATATCTTCTCTTCATGGTGTAGTCTGGGCTCTTTTGTCACAGCTCAGATGACTGCATGTTGGTGGCTCTATTTCTGGTGTTCTGTTAAGTTCCTTGATCTTTTTGTTTCTTTTCTGAAATTCCATGCTGCCCTTAGCCTTGCATCAAGTCTGGAAGTCAGATGCTGTTAGTTCTCCAAACTTGTTCTTCTTCAGCAGTGAATTGGTCATTTTGTTATTTTTGATTCTCCATGCACGTTTCAGTTAGAGAGTTGGTACATACAAAATAACCTGGTAGAATTTTGACTGGGATTATATCTGATATGTAGCTGAAGTTGGAAATTTCTTTTTATAATATTGAGCCTACCTGTCCATGAAAACGAAGCATCTGTCAGTCTATTTAGTTTCTTTCAGCAGAATTTGGTTTTCATCATATTGCCATATGCATGTCTGTCTGTCTGTCTATCTATCTATCTATCTATCTATCTATCTATCTATCTATCTATCATAATCTATCTATCTATCTATCTATCTATCTATCTATCTATCTATCTATCTATCATCTACCTATCTATCTAATCTATAATCTATCTTGGGGCTGGAGAAACAGTTTATTAATTAAGAGCACCTAGGACCAGTTCCCAGCACCTACAAGGCATCTCATAAATGTCTGTTACTCTAAGGGATCTGACACTCTCTGCTGACCTATGTAGGCGTCAGGCAAACACGTGCGTGATGCACATACATGCTTGCAGGTGAAGCACTAGTACAGATAAAATAAGTTTAAAAATTATTTCATTTGGGTGCTATTGTCTTTAAATAGCAAATTCTTTTTCTGGATTTCTGGTGAGTCAGAAGGCAATTGATTTTCATATATTAACTTTGTATGTTAGGATTAGTGTTAGTTCTTAGTACTGTGTCATAGGTCAGTCATATGCTTGTCATATAATCCACTCTTAATAACTGGAATGGAAACCGGAGGACAAAGCTACTTTGGCTTCTTAAAGAGGAAATGATTCTTTCCTTCTTATACCCCTCTGAACAGTGGACAATAAGAGAGCAAATGTGATTTATCCCCTGTGGCATTAGGAAGCAGTCTCTTGTTGTTTTCCATGTCAACCATAAGCACAGCATTCATCAGACACAGAGCTGTCAAACCCAGGCCGTGTCGGGAGTCCATGCTGCCGCTGCTGGTAGATACTGATCATGGAAGCAGAAAGGATGATGGAAACATTCCCCCGTGGTGTGTGTCAACACTTCAAAGGCTTCTTTTCCTCGTTTCTGATCGTGCATAGCATTTCTTTTCCTGAGTAGACAGCAGCTACATGGAAGGAAGGTTTACTGGAAAGACCTGCTTGCTTTGGGAGAGTCCCATTAGAAAGGGAAAGTTCACATTTGGATAAGATCAAGTGAGTTAAAGACTTGTTCATAACTTTAACATAAAATGTTAAAGACACTAATGACAATGGCAAGAAAGCTATCTTTTTGGCTTGGCTCAGCTTACCCACTTTTGCTCTTCTGAGTCGTAATTTTGTAAGGATGAGATACGATATTCTCAGCTGAGGGATTAATCTTTGTTTCTAGAAAAGATCTTGCTATGCATCCCAGGCTGGCCTGAAACATGCTGAGCCTTTCTCTGTCTCCCCAGTCTTTCTTTTGTAAAGGCAGGTAGAAATGCAAGCAGATATGGAGATTTCAGAAACAAATAAAACATTCTTCACATGCAAGGCCCACTGAAAAGTTTCCACAGAAGGTAAGACATGTTTCTATGACATCGCTTACCCTTCAGGGGATGGAAAGTCAGAGCCCATACAATTCGTGACTATCACTCTGAAAGGTGGTTAAAATGAAGACTTTTATCTAAATTCACTTCAAATTTACTAAGTTTGACCTCAAAGTAACTAAATGTTGGTCAGGTAACCGAGACTCCTTTAATTGACTGTTGCCTGTTCACCAACTTTTACATGATAGTTAAATTAAATGGAACTCCAAAAGTGTAGGTTATGTAAAGAAACTGACAAGGAGTTTCCAGTCTAAATGAGATAATATATATACACATATATATGTATATATGTGTATATATATGTATGTATATATGTATAAATCTGTATGTATATATGTATATATATGTATGTATGTGTGTATGTATATATGTGTATATATATATGAAAATGTGCAACATCTGCTTTTGACTCAATCCCAGCCCATCTGTCTACCTTCTCTAAGTGATTCGTTTAAAGCAGTTTGTTGTCTCCCCTTGGTTTCTGTAACCTCTTGCCATTTGCTTGCACGTTGCCCAAGTTCAGGAGCTTCCTCAAGTGTTGATATTGAAAATCAACTGTTGGGGGTTGGGGGATTTAGCTCAGTGGTTGAGCGCTTGCCTAGGCAAGCACAAGGCCCTAGGTTGGTCCCCAGCTCCGAAAAAAAAAAAAAAAAAAGAAAAGAAAAAAGAAAATCAACTGTTCACCAGGGTATTTCCTCTAGCTACACTTCAGTCCTTTCCCTCCTCTTCTGGGAGGGTTCATTGCAATAATTACCATCTTTTCTAAAGCAATACTGTTTTTAACTCTACATTTCGTCAAAAATTAGGCTGAGTAAATGTTACCCTGGTGGTGGCATTGGATATGTAGTGAACAATTTTCAATCATGACTTCATGGTGAACCTTGATATAGTAGACCAACATGCTTTTAGAATATTATTCCACTGATCTATGAATCGACCTGGTTCCTCCCCCAAATCACTTATTTTTTACTTTATTTGCAGCAAAACTTATCCTATTTTTAAAAAATTTATGTGGAATGACTGCTCTTATTTCCCACCATATTTTTCTTATTATTTTTAGATAATTGGGATCTTTCTTGTACATGATTCTCAATATGCAATGAATTCTAGAGTCTAAATACTCAAAGCATTAAAACAGAAGGGAATATTTGAAGTGAGTTATCTAGTAATTTTTCACTTTGTATATGCAAGTGTGCGTGCACACACTTGCATATGCATGACTGTGCACATGCACACACACAAACACACACACACACACACACACACACACACACACTCACGCACACACACACCAGCTAATTTTGATATGCCTTGACTAGCTCAATAGTTGGGCACTTCTAATCCTTCCTGTGACTAACACACACCCCTCCAGTATTCTTGGCTTAACATCTTCTAAATCTATAATTTTATCTTTGCTGCTCTGTTACCTTCTGGACAGCCCCCTCCCCACTAATAGGGCTGCTTTCTCTTTCCACCTACATTGCTGGATGGATTCTTGTAGTGAGCCATATTGGATTTGGGCCTGGCCGTTCTGTGACTGCATAGCTCAAGGTGGCTACGTGACTCTGGACTGCATGGCCACAGAGGTTCAACCTTGAAATGACTGCCATACAGACATGAGATTGTTGAACTAAAGCCTCTCCCAGGAAGACCCTGGGAGCAATGACAGGCCTGTTTCAGCCTGAGCAAAACATCGGATGTCCCTGAGCAGATTCCTGAGAAGGGTTCGACCGTTTCAAAGAACATGTCCCCGGAAGACTGTTGCCTCTTTGTTATAGGAGGATATCTTGCAGTGTAGTGATTCACCTTATGTCCTTGGGCACTTCCCAAACTCCCCCACCTTAAGCTTCAGTTCCTGCTTCTATTCCTGCCTCAGAGCTTTAAATGCTGTACATTTCTCTCAATAAACGAGACCTTGACAACAGAATCTTGCTTGGTCTCCTTCTTCTCTTCACCCTCATTTGGCCCACAGGTAGAAAGCCTCTTTGGGACCCTGAATAACTGGGTCCCCACTGGCGGGGCAGATTCTCTCCTGCAGCTCTTAAAATCTAATCTCTCTGCTTCGGAGTCATGGGAATTCTTCTCTTCTTCCTCTCTCTCCCTCTCCCTCTTCACCTTCCTCTCCCTCTCTCCTGGTCCCTCTCCAGCACACTCTAAAAGTCCCATCTCAATTTTTATTACCAATTGAAGCCAGCTGGGGGCAGAGACCCTGAGGTCTGGAAGCTGCTTTTGGGAACTCGATTAAGACAAAGCATTAGAAGCAATTCACAGCAATATAATCTGTACCAAAGACTGGTCTTGAGCTCTTGAGCTGCCCATCTCAACTTACAAGTTTTGGGATCACAAGTGAGAACCAATGTTGGCCACAAACATTCTTAATTTATAACGAACACTTGGCAGTCTGATTACCATGTGATCTGATTGGCCAACCTGCAACTGGATTGTTGGTAACACTACCATCATTGCATAATATTAATAAGCGTTACAGATAATTACTGACAACCACAGAGACAAGGAAGCAGTCTTGCTGGAAACACAAGCAATGATAATTTCCTCTTTTCACAGAACTGAACTTGACACAATTAAAACTGTGTGTCTGCTACATGTATCATAAGCCTGTGTCTAGTAACGATAGCAGTGTAGAGGCTGGAATCTGACTTCTGGGGTAAATGCACTTACCATGTAAGTCTGACAGCCTGAGTTTGATTTCCAGAACTCACATGATAGGTTGGATGTGACAGTGCACATCTGTTGGGGGTGGAGACAGGAGAATCGTGCTTGCTGGTCTGGAGTCTACAGTATGGCAGAAACAACCAGAGATAAACAAGATAAAATGATAGAACTAGTTGCTAGACATTGTCTGACTTTCAAGTGCTCTGTAGCATTCATGTGCACACAAATACACACATACAAAGTAGTAACAACACAACAAATAATAATAATAAAATAGCAATGATAAGTGTAACATTTTTGTCCAAAAGTTCAGTTACTTGCCCAATGCCCTTTGGTTAGCACTGACATGCTTTTGGAGTTTGAGAAGTATAACTATGATCTATGGGAAGTGATGTCTTTAGCCATTCACACTGTCTTGGTGCATGGTGGGCAGCATAGGGCTGTTGTTAGCCTACTATCATCAGTGAACTAGGCCAAGGAATGATTCTCACAGATGCCTTATATGACAGCTATAATGCTGTAGTCCAGTAGCTTAGGTTAAGCTAATCTCAACCCTTACATCTTCCTTTGGGATACCAGATCTCTCATGTTAAGTAAGATATAAATTCCATGGTTATGTTTCCTGCCTCTTTTGGTGAGTCCCTCCATCCACCCTGATTACTCACAAGCACCGATTTGATTCATGTTTAAGCATTTCTCTTGCAGAATGTCACATGGAAATGCACTAGTACTGTATGAAGCCTTCACAACTCTCTTCCTCCATTTAGCACCCTGCTTTGAGATCTGTCATCGCCGTAAGTACAAGACTTTATGGTGGGGCTATCGTGGTGATGGTTTTTTCAATTATCTCCATAGCTGAAGAACTTTTAGGTGGTCCTGAAATAAGCTGCTCTTTATTGTTTATTTATTTAGTTTTGTAGTGTTCTGCTCTTACAGAGGACCTGGGTTCAGTCCACAGCACCCACACAATGGCTTACAATCTTCTATAGTTTCAAGGAACTGATACCTTTTCTGGCTCCCAAGGCACCGGGCATGTATGTGCTGGTACACATGCAGGCACAATGCTCAGACATAGAAAGTAAAATAAACAAACTAATCAACCTTGGACTTTTCCAAAGTGATTATTTCTCATTTCCCCCAGGTATTATTGTGCTTTCATTCAGCTCTTGTAGAGAGTTTTTAATAGTTCTAGCCATTCCATAGGTGCATGATGGTGTCACAGAGTTACATTATTTGCAGCTTCCTGATGATTAGAGAAGTTATCTTTCTGGAAGTTTCCACTGTGTATCTTCCTTCCAGCTTCTTGGTTTTATTATTTATCCATTTTTATTGTTGGTTTCCCTGTCTTTCTTACTCTTTTAAGAGTTCCCTACAGCGTACAGTTACAAAGTAACAAGTTCTGTTACTTTTGCACATTGGAAATATCTCAATTCATATGTTTGTAGCTCAATTTATTGACAATATGTTGGGGTAAAAAATAAAAAGGGTGGAACAGTTTCTGCCTGTAGCCTTGTGCTCTTGCTAGTTCTGGCTCCAACGGGCCACTGGAACTAGCGTTAATTTATCTCAGTGGCTCCAAAGTGCCCCCAAGTACTCTCTGACCCAGGCAGGTCATTGCCACGCCAGTTTCATACAGAGACCACCTATCTCGAGGCTCTCTTACTGTGGACTCTGTTCACATTTCCTGTATCTAACCCCTGGTCCCAGCGGCAGCCACCCTCTCGTCATGCTCTGCTGCTTCTGTTTACATTCCCAACATCCACCCCTAATAGCTATCATATACATTCCCAACAACCCGTTAAAATAAAGACTTAACAAACCGGAGCCCAACAATCAGATTTGTATGTTACATTCCCAATCCACAATACATCCACACAATAAATTCATAACCAATTGATAGGGATAGAAGTCACTAACCTAGATAAGATAAATTTGCCTATAGAAATCCATCCCAACTACCTTGACAATTCAACACCACCCGGATCTGGGTGATCCTTCTCTGTCTCCATCTTGATTCTCCTTCCTTCTCCTTCTCTCTTGCCTTACAAAAGCTTTGGCCCCACTTTATTTTTTTAATGTCCAATCATGGCCTTGACCTAGAGTGTTAGTCCTCACCTGCACATACACATCAGCCTACAACAATGTTTATTTTCTGTTTATTAAGTGAGACAAATCTATCTGTCTGCCTATCTTTACCTATATCATCTATCTGTCTGTCTGTCTGTCTATATGCCTCTATTTACTCAGTGAAACAAGATCTTACTATGTAGTGCAGGCTAGGTTAGAACTGATGTAGTTCAAACTGGCCTTGAAGTCATGATCTCCCTGACACGCATACTCTGAATGCTGGGATTCTAGGCCTGCAACTCCCCCTCCCACCTCTCTGATAGCTGTATTACGTAGACAGAAGCCCTAAGATTTTATCATGTTATATCTGTCTTTTCTTTTCTTTCATTGTTTGAATTCATGTCCCCTTTCCTGAAAGCAGATCTTGCTGTAGATCACAGGCTGGCGTTCTAGGTCCTCTTGCCTCAGCGTCCTAGTGTTGGTGTTACCATACCCAGGAAAATTAGACTTTGCATTCTCTAGGCAATCTTTTTACTTGACCCTGTCCATAAGCATTCCCTTATTTTATTCTAGAGGCTTTTAGTTTTAGATTTAAGTAAGCCATTTGGAATTTATTTTGTGAGACATCATGCTGTTTTAAAATTGTGTATATCTAATTAGCCTTGTACATTTATTGAAATAATGACTTCTTTTTCATTTAATTCACTTGACTGAGGGATGGTGGGGAGGCAGAGAAGTTGTAATCAAATGAAAAAAGATTTCCCTTGACACCTTTGTTGAAAACACCACTTGTCCTTTGTTTATGTGTCTGTGTGTCCATGTGTCCACATCCGTACTGAGATCCGAGACCCATATCAGATCTGGTACGTGCTTCTTAGTTTTTATTTGTTTGTTTCAATTACCATATTACCTTTGTATATTTGTTTTATTTGATTTGATTACTTACCGTACTTTTAAATTTAGATATCTCTGAAATTAACATCCTTCATTGTTCTCAACTGAGACATTACATAGTAGTAGGGGGTGCACTGTTGGGCTTGTAATCAAGTCTTTAATCAAGACCATTGAGACTGGCTTGATATAACATTCTATTACTTGGAGTTGGGAGTAGCTCTGTGGTATTCCTGAGGGCCTGGGTTGAATACCCTGCATGCAGAAACACACACAGCCACTCATGCACATAGACATACACTGTTTTGAAACATTCTTCAAGAGGGTATACTGTATGAAGCATATAAAATGTTAGAACATTGTTGTACACTTGGTGTGAAACGTACAAATAGGAACAAACACATGAACTGATCATGCCTTTCCATGATCCAGTACTCTGTGAAAGTAATGGGAAAGTCACCAGTTAAATTGACAATGATAGATGTCCAACTGTTCCACAGACAGAGATGGTCATCAGGTTTTTCATGGACGAAGTAGAATCTGAGCAGATTCGAAAAGTGACAATAAAGTCAAGCGTCCATACTGCTTTGGCTTTGGAAACTCAGACTTTGGAAACTCTGAGTTTCTCTTCCTTTTTCAGGGATCAAAGTTTCGCTACTGTCATTTCTTTTTGTTGAAAACAAGTCTTGTATAGCGCTGAGTGGATTTGAACTAGTCATCTTCCAGAGGCCCAGAGCTGAGATTCGGGGGAAGCTGTTGTCCCTGGCTCCTGTGTATGAGACCTCTCTGTTAGTGCCTCCTCCTTTCTTCCCCACCAGCCAGCAGTGCTATGTACATAATTACGGTGCTCATCGCATTTAGAAAGGAACGTTTCAGCCTGTTATTTCTGTGCACTGTGACCTAAGTCAGATAACCATACTTTTCCATACTGCGGTTTCTTTATTCAGGAAACAGAAACTCTTCCTAGAGTTGGTAGAATTTAAGTAGAGTGATGGTCACAAGAAAAGTGAATGAATGAGGTACACAAATGGCGGTTCCGTGACTTGCTGTCATGCCCTGGGCCTGAGCGAAAGCGCAGGACAGGGACGACAGAAGGCATGACGGAGGAGAGAAAGCAGAGTGCATCCACACAGCTCTGCAGCCAGGCAGGCTAACCCAGGCATTCCTTCATCCTGTGGGGAACGGAAAGTCATTGCCCAAGAAGCACATCTCTAATTGCTGAAATCAATTCTTTAGTTCAATGAATGCCAATAAAAATCTGAACATCCCTCTGATACATGTCTTAATCTGACATGTTTCTATTTAGTTACTTAAGAAAATTTAAAACTTTTAAGTGCATCACCACCACCACCACCACCACCACCACCACCACCAAAATCACCACCATCAACACCACTTCGACCACCACCATCACCACCACCACCACCATCCCCACCACCACCACCACCATCACCACCACTACCACCACCACCACCACCACCATCACCACCCATCACCCATCATCACCACCATCATCACCACCACCACCACCACCACCACCATCACCACCACCACCACCATCACCACCACCATCACCACCACTACTACCATCACCACCATCTTCATCTTAAGGATTCAACAAGCATCTAAGGCATGTAGCCATTCAACTCATACTATTCAGTTCTGTCTTCTCATCTTAGGGAGGGAGGAGAATGGAAGTTTCAGGTTTGCTGAATTCACAGTCTGGGTTCAGCCTAAATGTCCCAGAAGCCCTTTGACTCATAGTTCAGGGCAGTGTGGGAAGACAATGTCAGCTTATGAGCAGCAGCCGAGAGGATCCCTGCATTGCTATAAGTTACCCATGCCAAAGCCATGCAGTAACTGTTCCCACGCTTCACCAGCATCTTCGCCTGGCCAAAAACAGTAACTGGTGATCACAACAGGAGATACAGGGTGTGAGCATTGCTATTTGCTGCCATGGCCACTGTGCTGTGTAATTCATAGCTCTCTCTCTTTAGAGCACTGTGAAATAGTAAGGGAAGTAACTGGCCACAAGGAACACCTCTGAGTCTCTCTGCTCCTGGAAACCTTGCTATCCCTTCACAGAAGACAGCTCCTGGGGCTGGAGAATGGTTAAGAGCATTCGCTCATCTTCCAGTGGACCTGGGCTCAGTTCCCAACATCTACTGTACAGGGTGGCTTCCAGCCATCTATAACTCCAGCTTCAGGGTCTCTCATGCCCAGATGCATGAGTATGCACACACACACACACACACACACACACACACACACCTACACATAATTAAAAATACTTAAGCAAAAACAAAACAAAAGTCCCTAAGAGACCTTACTTGCTGCTACATACATCTTACAATTGAAAGTTTAGCCAGAAAACAAGCAACTGGACCATTGCTAAGTATTAAACAATAAACCTATAGATACTAGGTTTCAGAACTAGGTTCGGGAAAATTGTTGACATAACATACTGATTCTCTCCCTGAAAGTGCTGGTACCATTGTGAAAGACCAAGCACACCAAATTACTTTTAAAATATAAACATATAGATCATGAAATGTAGAGAATAGAAAAAAATTCAGACAGAACCTGAAGGGTACCCTTCCTTCCCTTACTGCTTTGTAATTTCAGTAAGCTACTAAATGTTAACGAAACAAGCTGCTCACAAAACAATGCTTTCTCAAAAGCACCCTCTGTCATTACAGCATTTTGAAGAGATTTATTGGAACTTTATAGCATTATTTAAAAAGGTCATTCTTAACAGCTTCCTTCAGAAAAGCCTTTGGTCAAGTAGCTCTCCTAGCTCAGTGTGGGTTACGGGAAAAACTCCAGTTCCAGCTGCAGGAAGATTCTGGAAAGTTCTATCCACTCGTGGACTAGGCGCTTCCCCTGCATGGAAACTCCAGAAGATGTGAAACCATCTTGAAGGCTAAAACACGGCTCTTTTGTTAGAAATACTGCCAAGATTAATTCGGAAAACACCAGCAAGAAAAAAGCCAGGGGTCTAGCTCATTCCCCCAAGGTAGCAGAGGGGAGATTGCCAGGGAGTTGGATTCCGTTCTTTGTGTAATTACACAACCCATTGAATTTAATTATCTTGTAGTTAAGTTCCTACAAGACAAATGTCTCCTCATTATATACCTTCATTTTCCTTATGCAATCATATTTTTCTAGACTTTTTTTTTCCCCCTTCAGGAGAAATTGTGCTTTAGGTAATGTTAGAAGTTAGGGAACAAGAGCCATTTTTGCCAGATGTTTCTCTGGCCTATTTTCCTGAGCTCGGTTTTCTGTGACTCAGGCTTCGTGCTGCCATGTCTCAGGTCACCATTCTCATCTCATCTAGCCCTCAGTGCTACTGTTGGACTCTCTTCCGTCTGATTATTAGGTCCTTTAAAGGGTCAGCCCCTGCCCATGCCACCCAACTGCCCTGGCTAAGAACTGTGGAAAGATTGAATCCAGGGACAAAAAATTGTAACATATCTCGAGACATTCTGGAAGTTTTCTCCGCCAGCGTTTGACAACTTCATCTGTCTAAGTCGGGTCCTAAGAACATTGTTGCCAAGTGTAGTCATGGGAAGAATGTTGCTGGGGGACCTGCTTTCTTTCTAGGTGCAGTTGTGCCACTAAATTGCTAAGTGACATGAGCATCCACTGAGTCTTTAGCAGCCTGTATGAGCCCCTCTCCTGTGGCAGGCATTTGACAAGCTGCTGCATTTCTTTTGTTTTTGTTTTTTTTTTCTTAAATGTTGCAAAAAATTTTGGCATAGTAAACTAAAAGAGGTCTTCAGAGTCCCGTGGAGCTGGCTTCGAGGCTCAGGTTTAGAAGATGAAGAATTCATTCACGCACAGTTGCTTGCCCTTTTAAGGCCTCAGTCGCCTTATCTGTAATATTTATACTTTGCAAATTTGATTTACAGCTGCAGAGTAAATGAAGGGGAAGCAACGGGTGCAGTGCCAGGCCAGCTGTTGAGTGGCCCTGTGTGCCACTGCTCCCTGAGGAGAGTCCAGGGACCAGCACACACACATTCAAGGATCTGCTTTGATTCCCCCTGGACTTGTATCTTGAGCAAGTCTCACTTTCCTCAGAAATCTTTAGTGAAATAATATACACGAATGCTGTGCTGGAGAGGTGGCTTTACCAAGGCTAGGCTCACAACCAAAAATATGAGGTACGCAAATGTGACAGACAACCTTCAGTCTGTCTCCTCTCACCTTCATGCTCGAGCACTAGAAAGAGTGTTCTAGAATATGGTTTTGATGTCACCATTTGCTAAAGACTCCCAATTCTCTTCAACAATTGCAAATATAATAGCATGAATGTCATGGGCCATGAACTCCAGTTTTTTCTTAGGGTCCAACCGCCATCTTAACCCACCTTTTACATTGCCTGTGGATTTCCAATATAGTCCCAGGAGCCAACACCCTCCTCCTTGTGGTTGTAGACAGATCCCAGTGAGCTGTTCATGGTAAGCAAGCACTCTAGAACGGAGCTTACACTCCAGTCCTCTTTTTCCCCTTTGCATGCAATTTGCTCTGACTCTCGTGAATTCTCTGTACTCTTACATGGGTATCCAGTGGTGAGTGAGCTATCACTCTGTCTCCCCTCAGATAGAACAGATTGTTGATTCTGTCATTCCAAAATGAACAAAAAACTTTGAGATATTCTTATAGGACAATGCTGGGCTCATCCTCTATTCCTCTCTATCTCATTTTTGGGGACAGGGTCTCTCAGTGAGCTTGGAGCTCCCAGATTCCACAAGGTTAGAAGGCCAGTGTGCTTGGAGGATCCAGCTGTCTCTGCTTCCCAGTCCTAGGATGTCGAGTATGAACCGCCAGGATTGCTCTTTACTGTTCATGTGAGTGCCGCTCGTAGTGCGGCTTGTGTCCATGATTGCACACCAAGCCCCCCTTCCAAATTAGTTTTCCCTGTAACAGACAAGTCTGTAGTTATTTCAGCAAAACCAAAACAAAATGAAACCAAAAACCAACCAACAAACAAGTTAGCATTGTGTCTAAGCTCCGCCCCACAGTTACCTGGCAACAGCCAAGTATGCCTGACTCACCATAAAAGGGGCTGCTAGCCCCTCCTCTCACTTTTGCTCTTCTTGCTCCTGCTCTTTCCCAATCCCCCCCCCTCTTTTCACGTGCTCATGACCCGCATCCACTTCTCTGCCTTTTCCCTCCCCTCCCTTCCGCTCCCCTCTTCTCCTCTCTCTGTCTGTCTGTCTCTGTGTCTCTGTCTCTGTCTGTCTCTGTCTCAGTCTCCATCCTTCCTTCCCTCCCTCCCTGTCTTTCTCAAGCCCATACTGAAGCATCCCTTCCCCCTGGTCCAGCCACAGGAAGGTATAGTATAGAATAGAGCTTATTCAGGGCATGGGGAGGGGAGTCAAGAGGGTAGTAAGGCAGAGAAAGGTGGGGGGGGGTAAGGGGGACAGAGGGATGAGGGGGTGGAGAGAAGAGAAATAGAGAGGTAGAGGCCAGCCATAGGCACGTGGGGGGGGGGTAGGGAACAGAGAGAGAGAGAGCGGGAGCAAAACAAGCCAGAGAGCAAGATCAAGAGGAGGGGGGAAGCTAGAGTCCCCTTTATAGTGAGTCACCATACCTGGCTATTGCCAGGCAACTGGGGTGGAGCATACCTGGCTGTTGCCAGGTAACTGTGGGGCGGAGCTTAGACAAAATGCTAACAAAAGAAAAGAAGGAACAGGACTGGCCACAGCTTCCAGAAGAACATTTCCGTGAAGTTTTAGTCCAGGCTGTGCTGGCACACAGGACAAGAAGGGACTCTCTAAAATAAAGAGGCTACTTTTTATGAATCGTAGCGTCCACATTTATCGGTATTAAAACAACAAAGTGGAGAGCCTTTTCTTTCTCCTGCTGGGTATCAATAATATGGAGACGTTTCTTAGGGAAAAAAATCATTAACTAATTAAAAAGTGAATTAGGCACGCTTGGGAAATCAATTTAAGGATTTTTCTTGGTTTGAATCTTAATGGAAAAACCATAACTGATCTTTTTAATGATCTGAAAACCAACTTCTGGTAGCTGTCAGGGAATTTAAACGTACATGACTGAAAAGTAATTACCAATTCTTGATGAATAGGTGATTGACTGGGGGAGGAGGGGGTACATAGATTTAAAAAAAAAAAGAGCCGAATTTTAGGACTTGGGAAATTCTCTGACATGGTGGGCAACAATGCTGGGTCAGATTTTGTAGTGAGCCATATTGGATTTGGGCCTGGCCGTTCTGTGACTGCATAGCTCAAGGTGGCTACGTGACTCTGGGCTGCATGGCCACAGAGGTTCAACCTTGAAATGACTGCCATACAGACATGAGATTGTTGAACTAAAGCCTCACCCAGGAAGACCCTGGGAGCAATGACAGGATGTTTCAGCCTGAGCAAAACACCGGATGTCCCTGAGCAGATTCCTGAGAAGGGTTCGACCTTTTCAAAGACCATGTCCCCGGAAGACTGTTGCCTCTTTGTTAGAGGAGGATATCTTGCAGTGTAGCGATTCACCTTATATCCTTGGGCACTTCCCAAACTCCCCCACCCTAAGCTTCAGTTCCTGCTTCTATTCCTGCCTCAGAGCTTTAAATGCTGTACATTTCTCTCAATAAACGAGACCTTGACAATAGAATCTTGCTTGGTCTCCTTCTTCTCTTCACCCTCATCTGGCCCACAGGTAGAAAGCCTCTTCGGGACCCTGAATAACTGGGTCCCCGTTGGCGGGGACAAGATTTTAGTTCTTCCACAGGAAGTGGAACTCAAGTGAAGTCCTGTTCTCTTTCTTATCTTGTCTGTCAGAATCAGAAGCTTGAAATATTTTAACCTTTTAAGTCTCAACTAACCTGTGACCCAAGATGACCCAGCTCCCTGGGATCCTTTCCCTCCCCATTCTCTTCCGGTGACTCAAGTCGGTTCTCACCAGCTTCAGATAAAGCAACCTGCTAAACAAATCCACCCTAGGGTGCTGTCCTCTCGCAGCCGGTGGGGTGTTGTCCCCAAGGAGTCAGCACCAGAACCAGGTTGCATTTCTAAGGGGAAGAATGTTAGGGAATGCAGGAAGTGAAGTGTGGAATTTCATGTCTCCTGAAAATAATGTTATCCTGGTGTCCCTTTCAGGGACTCTGCCCTGGGCATTGTTGCCTCAGGAAGCAGGGAAAATGGGGCGGGGGAGGGGGTATTGTTGCCTGGAGACCTGCTGGGGGAAGAGTCAGTTGCAATGGTCATGTAGAGAGGTAGGAAATGGCCTCCTGCTGCTTTAGTTGTTAAACCCATTCAGAGTATGCACATAAGTATTTTCCCCGGAAGCATAATATCAACATTGCTGAAGTACACTTGAAAAAGTTGCTATTTTTACCTTTCCTTAATGACAAGCATAAAGAAAAGGCACACTGAGCTGGCTGTTTTTGTTGATCAGCTGTAGAGGGCATAAATCTAAGAAGTCTCCCGTATGTTCCTGTATGTCTCTTACTGGGACACCTTACTTGACAAGGGTTTTATGGGAAATCACTGTGAAGAAGAGCTCCAGGCAAGGGTAAAACCACGGGTGTGATGTTGCTTTTGCTTGAAGCCATCGGAAATGATGATAGAGGTAGCCATTGTGTCTAGAGACTCAAGTAGTCCTGATTATCTTCTTTTTTTTTTTTTTTTTTTTTGTATTACAAACACAGTATCCACACTCCTTTATTTCTCATCTGTAGATTTTATATATGCCTATATATAGTTTTTCATACAATTGCAGAAAGATATTTTCATCTTTTTGATAATTAGATGGTAAATTTTGTTTAAAAATATTACATTAAAAAAATATTTACAATTTTTAAAAGTTACATATGAATTCAAATATCCGAACTGCCATATCATCAATAAAATTTCAATTAAAACATGGATTAAAAACACAAAATTAAAATGTAAAAATAAAGTACTTAAATCAAGAGTGAATTTTGGTCTTATATGTAAGTGTCTAAATTACTGTTTCTAGTGAAATAGAATGAAGAATAGTGGTCACTAGAGGCTAGAAAAGTTGTGGAAATGTGATGGACAGAGAAGAGACAATAAGAAACAAACTGTATGGGGGTTGGGGATTTAGCTCAGTGGTAGAGCGCTTGCCTAGCAAGCGCAGGGCCCTGGGTTCGGTCCCCAGCTCCGAAAAAAAAAGAAAAGAAAAGAAAAAAGAAAGAAACAAACTGTATGCTATGCAGATGACTCAGTAAATAAATGCTTTCCCTGTAAGCATGAATCTTGATCTTCCACATACATACCACCCTTTCATATATGTGCATATCCACACTTGCACACACAGGTACAAACATTTTACACAAGTTCACAACAATATTTGCTCACAAAGGAATTTCCAGGTTTACAAACCTGCACACACATACACATGCACATCCACCATTACACACATACACATGTGCCTACCCAGATGTATTCAGAACCATTTCTACTCTAAAACATATACATCCTCATCCTAATGAACACTGTGATTACCACACTCAGAAACAAAATATATTTCAAAATCTAGACTACCTAGGAGGCTATGGAGCCATACTGAAGAGTAGTTTCAATATTGTGTGTCTGTGTGGTTTTTGCATGTCTCTTTCTGTTCCCTTCATGTTCAGGTGGTCTCACCTGCTAAGAGGTTGTGACTGCAACAGCCATGTCACATCCAACAGAACAATTACTATTCTACTTCTCCACATCCTCTGTCTATTAGATATTTACCTTGCCGTTTCTGTCAGATGAGAGTTACTATTTTAACATTTTTTTGAAAATAAGCATTTGATATTCTATTATAAATATCCTGATTATCTTCTAATGGTGAATTGTGTTGTCTGTATGACCCTATAGGAAGCCATGTCTGTAGGGATGAGAAGGTGACACTAGGAACTAGTGTCTATGCTAGTGTCACTAATTACTGTACTTGTTTTCCCTGTAGCTTTTAGAATAGCAGACAATTGTACCATCAGATGCTGACTTCTAGTGACTTCTGAAAGGTTACAAAGAGGACAGTCAGTTGATTTGGGACTGGATGTTTCCGCTAATTAATCAATTTATTTATTCACTTTACATCCCAACATCCACCAGTCTTCTCCTCTCAGTCTTCTGTTTCATAGCTCCTCCCCATATCTTCCTCTCCACCTCTGAGATGGTGGAGTCCCCCTCCCCTGGGTATCACTCCGCCCTGGGACATCAAGTCTCTGCAGAACTAGGCACATCCTGTCCCACTGAGGCCAGACAAGGCAGCTCAGTCAGGGGAGTGGGTTCTATAGAAAGGCAACAAATTAAGGGACAGACCATACTTCAGTGATCGGGGGACACACAGGAAGACTGATCTGCACTTCTGCTACATGTGTGCAGGGAGCCTAGGTCTTCAGTTGGTGGTTCAGTCTCTGGAAGCCCCCAAGAGTCCAGGTTGTTTGACTCTGTTGGTTTTCTGTGGAGTCCCTATCCTCTCAATCCTTCTCCCATCTTTTCTACTAGACTCCCTGAGCTCCATCTAATGTTTAGCTGTGGGTCTTGGTTTCTGTCTCTATAGGCTGCTGGGAGAGCCTGGCAGGGGACAGCTATGTTAGGATCCTGTCTGCAAGCATAGAAGAGCATCATTCATAGTATCAGGGACTGGCTTTTGCTCATGGGGTGGGTTTCACTTTGGGTCAGTCAATGTTGGCCATTCCCTCAGTCTCTGCTCCATCTTATAGGCAGGACACACTGTGGGTCAAAGGTTTTGTGTGTTGATGTCTGTCCTTATCCCACCACTGAGAGTTCTCCCTGGCTACAGGAGGTGGCTACTTCAGGCTTCAGATCCCCCCCTCCCAGAGTGACCCCCATAGATTCCCTCAGGCCTCCCACTGGCCTAGGTCTCTGGCCCTTCCTAGAGATGCTCCAGGCCCACCCACAATTTCCTGTTCTCCTCTGTTCTCAATACAGTGGATTCCTGCCCCCTCTCCCTGTTCCTATCCCCATCCCCTCTCCTACCTGGTTCCCTCCCTCCATCCAACAATTTTATTTCCCCTTCTTTCTTCTCTTGGACCCTCCTTGGATTATAGTGTGGGTATCCTGTAGTTTATGGCTAACATGCACATACAAGTGAGTGCACACCATTCATGTCTTTTTGGGTCTGGGTTACTTTTTTCAGGATGGTATTTTCTAGTTCCCTTCATTTGTCTGCAAAATTCATGATGAGACTGGACATTTACCAGAGCATTTTTGGTCAGAGTTGAGCCCACTGAAGAAACATGAGCTGTGGTAGTGGCCACTGTCCCAACTATGCTCGTTTTGTCTAGCCCAGCTTTTTGGGTTATTTCTCATTCATCTGAAGGCACCACGTCTGTATTTTCTGAGTCAAACATCCACACGTCACTGGAAAACTAGTTCCCAAATACAGTTCACTAAAATATAATTAAAATATAATAATTTTTAGTTTCATTCATGTATATTCAAATCACTTCTTCCCTCCCTCCATTTCCCCTCCCCCCCAGGCTAGGATTAGAGGTCCATTTAGATTATCTTTAAAATCCAGGCTTTAAAGTTCTATCAATGCAAAACTCTAGATGTTCAGCTTGATAATTCTTTTTCAGGCCAATGGCTCTCAATGCATTTTTAGCCTGTGGTGTAATTATTAAATCCAATTAGCTACTGAGTTAAATTACATTTCAAACAGACTATTTACCATAACATCCCCCAGCCTGCCATCTGACTTGGAACAAAGGGGGAGGGGAGTGACTAATCCGCACCCACCACATCTACATTAAAGCGCCTTATTAAGTCAGCAGGTAAGGGTCCGCCTCACAGCACAGCCGGACACAGCCGCCCTCTCAGATCTCAGTAAGGACCGGCATGTTTGTAAAATGTAGGGACAGGAAATCCTTATCGGTGGACTATTTGAGTGTGAATAATAGAGAGGACTGGGAGGGTCCCTAGGATCTAGGGCCCTCTGCTAACAGCCTCGTTTCACATGAGCCTTTGAAACTCCCGTTAAACACGGTTCCTTGGATACACGAGACAGGAAAAACGGGAAGGGCTTAAATGTGTTGCAGTGGGCCTTTTACATTTGGCACAAGTCTTTTTTTCTTTCAACTCATCCTTCAAGGTATCCCAGTATGAGAAGGCAGACGCCTGGCTCCAACCTCCTGACATCAGAAAACTCTGTTGACGGATGTGAGGGACCAGAGGCTTGGGGAGCTGGACGGTTTCCATGGAGATGGGAATTAGCAAGGCAGTGCTTTCCTTTTTACCATTCTCCATCCTAATAGCGACAATTGCCGTCATTTATCTCTTTCTGAAAGAATAAGGACATCTTTGGGAACAATAGCAAGACCTTGATTGAAGTCAGTCCTGTTTAAGACCCTGGGACTGGTGCTTCCTGCTTTTAGCAAAGTAAATCATAAGCTCTCTGACTATGCCTTACCCACGGCTCTCTGACTGTGATTTTTGCCGGGAAACTGAATCAGGAAAATCCATATTAATTTGAGTTATAGGTTATAGTACTGCACATAACCTAATAAAACTATAGAGTTGAGACACACCTTAAATACCTGTAACAGTATAGACCATATTAACCTGTGGCCAAAGCACAAAACCCTTATTTATGTCTAAGAAAGAGAGAAAAGCATTTATAAACTTCATTCCTATTTTTCTGGTGGAGAAAGCAAGTATACATATTTATGGCTAACTAATCTGTGAATTTAAGTGATCTTTAAATAAATAAAAATCTGCTCTCTTACCTTATCGTATTCCTAGTCACATATGTCATATAATATATCATATTTAAATTAAATAGAAACAGGAAAAGCAAAAACGTAGCAGTTATAATTACTTTTACATCCTAGAGTTAAGTACAGTTGTCATTTTAATTGATATTTATTCAGATTTTTCTTCCCCCCTTTTTTTTTTTTTTTTCCGGAGCTGGGGACCGAACCCAGGGCCTTGCGCTTCCTAGGCAAGCGCTCTACCACTGAGCTAAATCCCAACCCCTATTCAGATTTTTCTTAGCCAATATACATACGCACAAGAGATGGCTGTATGATTGACCTACATACTTACACTACCTAAGAAGAAAGCAAACCATATAGCCATGACCTTTGGTGGTTGTTTTGGGGAATGGCTGTTTCATAATTCATTACCTCATTATATAACATTTGATTTAATATTTTTTCTGTTTAATTCTAGGTGTTTTAGTTCCCTTCCTTCCCCTCCTGTCCTTTTCCCTTCCCTCCAGTCCCCTCCCCTCCTTTTTCCTTTTCTTCCCTCCCCTCCCCTTTATACCCAGTTCTTCTTTTTCTTCTCAAACAACACTGCTGTAATTAGAAGTTTGGTAAGGAACTTAACAGGGACCAGTTTTCCATTATAATGAAACTTGTTTAAAGACTCATTCCCAATATGCTGATAATTCTAGTGGGAAAAATAAAAATTCTTCTATTTCATTGCCATCCTATTGTGGTGTTTTACAACATTAGTCCAAGCATGTGGAAGGCAGAGGTAGGCAGATCTCTGTGAGTTCGAGGCCAGCCTGGTCTACCTAGTGAGTTCTAGGTCAGTCAGGGCAACATAATGAGACTCTGTCTCAAAATAATAACAACAACAACAGTAACAACAACAACAACAACAACAACAACAACAGTCAAAATAAAGAATGTGGAAGAAAAGAGACAGAATTGTGCCTTTATGGCCCCTACTTCTGTGTTTGAACAAGTGGCTTCATATTGCTGTTACAAGTGGGCCCACTCCTGCCATTATAGTCTCTTCTGAGAGGTCCCTTGGCTCCTAGCTGGTCATGATGCTTCTATGGCCTCATTTGCTTGGGGTTTATTTTAGGAGAAATTTAATCCCCTCTTCTCCCTCCAGGTGGAAGCTTAAAATCTAGGAGTGGTGAAGTGCACAGAAGTGTACGTAATTCTTTTTGTTGTAAGTTTGTGGTAGACTCCAGAATAATTCTAATTAATTATTAGAGAGTGAGGGTCAGATCCAGGGCCTTTACAAGGTATGTTACTTCTAAGCTATATTCCTAATCTCAGATTGTATTTTAAAATAAGATAATAGAATATCTTGTACCATTTTAATAGATGTTGACCTCATCAGGGATATGAATTTTATATTCTTCCCAAGAACTAGACCAATGTAATTTATGGAGCCCACGCTCCACAAATCCTGCAGAGCTTCTTAATCTCAAAGTTTGAAAAGATACAGATTTTAAAGTTATGAATTAATCAATCATTGTGTGTGGACCTGTTTTGCATGGCGCGTGCATGTGTCTGTGCACATATGTGGAGGCCACCTAACAGCTTCGAGGAGTTGGTTCTCTCCTTCTACCATTGTGGGTTCTGGGAATCGAACTCGGGCTGCCAGGCACGTCCCATGTTCCAGTTTGCCTTTCTGTTGCTGTGAGAAACTCTGGGCAAAGCCAACCCGGAGACAGAAGGTTCTGTGTCATCACATGCCACACTTTACAATCCACCAAGGAGGGAAACCAAAGCAGGAGCGCCAGGCGAGGTCTGGAGGCAGAACGCAAGAAGAAATGCTGTTTTGCTTCCCGTGTCTTGCTCAGTTATCTTCCAGGCACCTGCTGTCCCAGCTTGCCACACCCACAGTGGTCCGGACTCACTTACATCGATTACTAGCAATGTGTAAAATGTTTGGCAGACATGCCCATAGGCTAGTTAGCTGGAGAGAAGTCTTCAGTTTAGGGTGCCCTTTCCCAGGCAGGATAGGTTTGTGTCAAGTTGACAAAATGTAACCAGCATGGGCAGGAAGAGCCATTAGTGGCCACAGCATCCCAACTGCCCAGCTGTGGTATTTTAATATCTGTACCCACTCCAGTGATGTTGGTATGCACTCATGTGAAATACTAGCCACCGTGTCTCTAACAACTCACTTTTGAATAATCCTTTCTTCCCTCTGTATTCTTAGCTCTTGGTCTGAATCTTAGGAGGAAGGAGTTTTTCTTGGTGGTTCCTGAAGTTCCACGGCTCACGTGGCATGCCTGGTGGTCATGCTAGCACAGGCCTGGAGGAATATTTCTAAAGAGAAAAGCTAAGGTGGAAACTTGTGGCAAGGTTGGGAATTCACAGGATGGGTTCAGTCAGACAAATTCATGGAGCCCTAGGCAGGTGACCTCAGGAAGGATGCTGGGGGCCATCCACCTTGGTCCACTCCTAGACATGGAGCTGAGGTCTTTGGGAATTTTTCCTTTGGTAAATCAGAGCCTGACAGCCCATCAGTAGATTCGTATACAGTGAACATGAGTGTCCAAAGAAAAGTTTCCTGGCACTGACTGTCTTAACTGAAGGTTCTTGATGGGAAATAAATATAAGGTTCTGTTAAACAAAATGGGAGGGTGATTTATAAGAAAGCAAACCAATCAGACTGACTTTCAAAAGTCTCAGGAAACACAGCTTAATTATTTCGACATCAAGGTTTCCTGGTCTACTTGACCTTTCAAGAGGTAGAAGCTTGGGTGGGTGACATGGTCCTACAAGTAAGAAAGGTTCTTGCTGTCAAACTGACAACCTGGATTGGACCGTGGAACTTCTGAATATTGTCCTCTGACCAGATACCAACAGCTCCCTATGCACAAACAAATAAACAAATGTTACAAACGAACAAGAGGCAGGGATGCTTTATTAGTTGCTGAATGCTTCTATAGTGGCAGGACACTGCCAGGCTGTGTGCTCAGCTGATAAAACTTACGATTCTGACATTACGTAATCAGATCAAGTGGTGCCAGTCTCCAAGAAATTAAAGAGAGGAGGATTAGATCTAGCTTATTTTCAAAACAGTCTTAGCGAGCATCACAGACACGGATATTAATTTTTTAAATGAAAAGTAGACTGTTTATTGCTCACAAAGGATCGCTTGTGTTGCCCAGATCTAAGCTAATCTCCATTCCAAATTGCTTAGCAACTGTTACGTGGTTAGAAAGGTTCAAATTTCAGGAAAGAAAGAAAACTTTCTGAGCACAGCGCAGCGAGGTTTGCTTTGGGGATATTAAGTCACTCAAAGGATGAAATAAAAAGTGACGAAACAACCCTCTACAGAGATCTGAGCACTCCTTAGAGTGACACGGATTCATCATGAGTCTGCTTTCCTAACGCGACGATTTTAATGCTCTATTATTAATACTTTAAAATGCCATGGAGAGCCAGCACAATGCCCTGAAGTTTCTGTCATTTGCTTGCTCCTTGAGTCCTAGAAGTCTTCGTCGTAGGGGGAGGAAGGGTGCAGTTGTGGATCAATAAGGGTTAGAATCTGGGAAAATTCAAATGTATACGCTTAGAAGTAGGAGAATTGGGGTTGGGGATTTAGCTCAGTGGTAGAGCGCTTGCCTAGGAAGCGCAAGGCCCTGGGTTTGGTCCCCAGCTCCGGAAAAAAAAAAAAGAAGTAGGAGAATTATAATATTTTCACAGGATAGAAAATATTATTTCGCACATTTGAAAATCTTAACTATGTCCATCTGTCTGTCTCCATGCCTGCCGGTCTATATGTCTGTCTAACTAGACTTTTATATCAAAGCATCATATTCACTTTCTATTTATTTGTTTTTCTTTTGCAGACAGGGTCTCATCTGGAACTCAGGCTACATTGCTTTTTGTCGTGGACCTGAGACTGGCACTGAATTCCTGGCCACTCTGCCTTAACGTCTAGACCCTATTTATTCTTTTAAAAACTGTACAAAATTGAACAAATAATTTTATTGTAACGAAGTCAAACATCAGATATGCAATAATTAAAAACTTAAATGCGATGGGCAATTTCTAGGGAAAATATAGTTTGCTGATATTGAACTTAGAAAAAGCAAAAGGTAAGCACATGACATTGTGAGTTAAAAACACAATAGAAGCGAGGGGAATGGCTCAGGGGACAAGAAGCCTTTTGCTCAAACAGGAGATCTGAGTTAAATCACCAACACCTGGCTTGGAAGCTGGGCACAGTGCAGTGGCTTAAGGAGGAGGGAATGGGAGATCCCTGGGACTCAGAGGCTGCTAATGTCACCAAATTACCAAGTTTAGATTCAGGGAGAGACCTTACCTTAAAAAGTAAGGTGGAGAGTGATTGAGAAAGACATCTGAAGTGAAACTCAGGCCTCCACACAGAAGTGCAGATGGATACATGAGCACCAACATGTACAGCTGCATGTGATCACATGCTCTGGCATACACACGTGTGCATACACACTATATTATCTGTCATATACGCATATATGTTGCATGTTGTATACGTGTACTATATGTGTTTACATGTTATAAATAATGTTATTTATATGACAGATAATTTCTGAGTTTGACAGCATGCTCCGAGTGAATACTATTTAGATAAATGGGGCATTGAATGAGATGAATAAGCAGAGATAAAGTTCTTCTCATCTCATTTATGAGCTAGAAAGGCTGGAGCTGAGGCTCAGCAGTTTAGAGCATTACTGATCTTTCAGAGGTCCTAAGTTTGATTCTCAGCGCCGATTGGGGGGCCCAAAAGTATTTGTAACTCCTTTTCCAGAAAACTCAATGTCTTCTTCTGTTTTCTATAGGCATTGTATGCACTTGGTGCATAGACATACACGAAAGCAAAATACGCATCCAAGTAAAATAATAAATAAAATAAAACCAATTAGGAATATCACAGAAAGGAACATTGTGATCTAGATTCACATATGTGTATTTTTCCTTGTGAGTATGCACGCATGTCTACTTACCATAATGCATTACAATCACAGTGGTTTAGCTTAGAAAATGGAGATGCTTAGCATTTGTAACTCCTATAGAATTCTATAAATACACAGTAAATATCATTGAAGATTTGATTATCTCCACAGAGACAGAAAATTTATCTGATCAATGCTACATTCTCTCACTGTGAAAGCCCTCAGAAACATTAGAATATTTATGATTTTTCCTTTCTTTAAATTTCATCAACATATGTATGTATGTATGTATGTATGTATGTATGTATGTATGTATGTATGTGTGTTTATGAGTATGTGGTATGTTTGTATGTATATGTGTGTGTGTGTGTGTGTGTGTGTGTGTGTGTGTGTGTGTACAGATGTAGAGTCCAGAAGACAACTTGTAGAGTTTCATTCTTTTCTTCTACTTTATGAGTGTTTGGGATTTAAATCAGGCCATCAGTCCTGGCCCTTATCTGCTAAGCCATCTCACTGGCCCCTCACTGATCTTCTTTTACTTGATAAAAGTGATTGAGAACAACTCTACAGCAAGTCCTGCGTGGGTGGTGTCAAGAACTTCTTTTGACGTCAGGAATAGCAATCATAACATGCTGGAGATAAAAGGTAGGTGTGGTAAGAGTGGAAAAAAGTCATCTGGATTAAAAAAGAAATAATACTCAATATGTCAATAAAGATACAAATTTGTGATAAAATTTAAAAACCCAAGAAATTCCGAGAGAATACAAGAGATTCATTAGGGCCATTTGGAGAGTTTAGTAGAATTGAAACAAAGTATTACTACACAAAGGTTTATTTTATTCACACATTGTAACAAAAATAGGAAGAATATAATGTGAAAGGTTGTATCTTATAGTAGTGACACATAGTGCAATATATTTACCCAGGAATAAATATAATCAGAACTATGGGGTGAAGAGTTCAGCCCTTAGGATGAAGATACTTAAATTGAAAGGATAACCCATGTTTGGCTGGGATGTGTGTAGAAACTTTGATGGCTGGCTTTTTATTTTTGAACACTGATCTGGTACATGTGGTTTGAAGAGATGAGGAAGTGTGTGTGAGCAGAGGCTACATGTGTAGTGTGGGTACCCATCATTCCCTGCTGCTCCTGCTGCATTGTGGTCGTGTGGTCTCCTGAGCACTGAAGTTTGTTGGCCCTGGAAGGCATGCAGACTCAGTACGAGCTCAAGTTAAATGGGGTGTTGCATCTCTCAAGACTGGAGGTGACAGCTCAGGGAAGCTACACTTCCCCTGTGGACCAGAACTTGTTTTGAATTCAGAGAGAAGGCAATACCATCCTAAGAAATACGAACAAGCAAGAAAGCTTTCATGCCCCACCTTTTCTTTCATTGTCAGTAAAAGCTCTTGTCTTGAAGGGAAAGATCTAAGTTTGACCACCCAGAGCTCATGCAAAAATGTGACTATGATGGTGGCTCTGTAGTCACAGCCCTAGGGAGATGGAGGCAGAATTCCTGGGATTTGATAGCCGTATGATTTGCCTATGTGCAGAGACGCTGTCTCCAAGCAGGTAGATTGCCTTACAGAGGAATGCCTAAGCTTTCCTCTGACCTCCACATAAGAGCACACAAGAGCACGTACACCTACTCTCCCCCACAGCCCCGCAGGAGAAAGAGATGGCCTGGAAGAAAGGAAGTCCTAGGCTAACTTAGTGGACCATCTCGTTCCAGTCCTTTGCCATTTGTCAGTGATTTGAAGGTAGAGGGTGTGGTCAGTATCTGTACAAATCAAAGCTTTAAATGGTGTCAGTGTTGGGCAATGTTTCTACAATTTGGTCACAATGAATTAGGTACATATGCAGGAGCCGTGAACTATGAAAAATGCAACTTTTATTCTGCATATTCATCACATCCTCGTGCACCATGTTGAGAGATAGAATGCTTGCCTCCTACGTCAAAGCCCTGGGCTCAGTCTGCAGGACTGCAAAGACTAAAGAACAAACAAACAAACAAACAAACAAACAAACTGGCATTGTACATCAGAGGGAAAATCGATGAAATTTATTCTAACAATTTGCTACTTAATTTTTCTTTCATGAAGATCTTAAATAGAAAATAAAATACCACGATATATAAAGAACCCAGTAAAAATGAAAAGTTTTGTACCTTACTATTTTTTTTAATTCAAATCTTTTTTATTTACTTTCCATCCTGATGGCATCTTCCCCTGCCCCTTCTCCTAATCCCCCTCCTCCATCTACATCTTATTAATTTAAACAAAACCTTTTCCCTACATTTTTGAGCACAGATCCAACATTCTTTGAAAATTCTTTGAATTGAACTATGTAAATTATGCAGCTGGCTCTGCCCTTCACCTCAGTTTATCGCTTACCCTCTAGCCCTTCCTCCATACCAGTCACCCTGAAATTGCAAGACACCCCTCTAAACTTGAGGCATCAAGTCTTGTAGCTGAGGCAGGAAAAGAGTGGGGGAGTTGGCGACCATATGCTGCTCTTTCACAGCCTTGGCTTTTATGAAGTATTTAACAAGCTTTCCACAAGTGCTTCGCTAACCCTGGGCCCCATGGATAGCTTCAGCCGAGAAAGAATGAACAGAAAGCGTCTAGCAAAGGGGAATAGAACCAACCAATCTAACATCTGGCAGAAAATTCTGTCTCAGCCAGCTGGTCAGCATTCTCCTTGGTGGGGCCAGGTAGGCTGTGGTGGCCATCTATAGCTAGTGTCTGTCACAGCCGCTTTGCTTTGCTGGGGCTATGGATGTGTAAGCATGAGTAGGGCTACCCTCCAGTACAAGCTTGCCTTATAATAATAAGAAGTGGGTGTGAGTCAGCTACTTCCTGAATTAGCTATTGTTTTACTTTGATTAGCGAATATGAGACTGAAGGGAGATGGACCTTTTGGTACTTAGGGAGACTGACTAAATAGCAGCTATTCACTAAATGCCTACTAGAAGTTAGGCAGGTTTGTTGCCGTGAAAGAAAGGAATTTGTTGGGGTGTACGATAGCAGAATAAACCACTTCAATGAAACCTTGGTTCAAAGGGGAAAAGGATGCAAATGCATAGATGGAAAGCCTTAAAGTAAACGTAGAAGAACTCTCCTAAATTCATCTACAAATGCTATGCAATTTAGATCAAAGTTCCTGTATATTTTTCTTCTGAGATTTGAGTGTATGACCTTGAAACTAATGTAGAACACCAACAGAAAGGATTAAACGTGGTGTAGAGAGCTTTAGGGATGCACAATGGAAACACCGGAGATCTTGTCCCACCAACTCGCTGTCCTTCTCAAGAAGCTTCTAAGGGCACGATGTAAGTTCTGGTCTAGAAAAAGGAACAGGTGAAACAGAAAAGAAACTCCAGGACTAGGCCCATCTACGTGTGTCAGGGGAGCTGGGAGGAAGGATAAAGGCCTCCCATCACCCTGCAGTTAAAGTGAGATTCCAACCTCATCCCCACTCCAACAGGAAATGCCAGCTGAGTTGAAGACAAACACACAAAGGTTAAAAGAATGGGTGCTTTTCATAGAGGCTCAAACTGGCAGGGCAGTGCCAAGTGTGGGTTCTTCGGAGGACCCAGAGCACCCAAAGCAATGCAGACCATTGCTGCTGCTGTAGGTTGCCCACCATAATGTGATGGCAGGTCCTATTTCTGAAGATATCACACACATTGGTCATGCAATATGGAGAAATCAAGCTGGTACTGCCCAGGAGGCTCTGCTGGCTAGCATCTCTAGTCTCAGCCAGTTGTGAATTCTGAGGGACAGTAACTGGCAAGTAGCTCATTGGTGCAGTCACAGCATGGATGTTCTGAGGCAAATAGTTGCTTTGTGATTGGATTTAAGGCCTTCTTCCCAGTACGAAACTCATCCTTCGCCAAGAACCTGTGGTTGGAGTGGAGATTGGCCCTAGGGGTGAGCTTACTCTGATTATTTTGCTAAATATACATTGTCATCCTTTAATAGACAAAGGAGTGTCAGAACTAAAGTGACAAGGTGTTCCAGGGAGTGGGGGACATTAGTGAAGCACAAAACAAAAAACCAGTTTGATCTGCAATATATCAAAACCATTGGAGAAAAGTGGTGGAACATGAACCAGAGATTTCCAGAACCTGAGAGTCCCACAGCGTGAGAAATTGATTTCAGTGTCTGCGCTGTTGGGAACCAGAGACAGAACAACTAACCACATGCTGCTTTTCTTTCTATCTGGTTTCCTGAGGCAGAGCCTGACTAATATAGATATTAGAGCAAAAGTCCAGGAGTTCGCAAGCAAGGAGAGCAATAGAAATTCTCACTTATTGCTGATATAATTTATAATAGCATATAATTGGAAGCAATTTAAGTACCTAGACAACCTTTTTTTAATCAACGCACATCTTTAAACAACCAATCAATAAACCAATGGATACTATACTATCTACCTCTGTTACCTATCTCCATATCTGTATATGCCCATATACTATAATATATATATAGTGCTGTGTTTGTGTAATGAAATTTCAGCTATTGAAATAAGGAATTTGAATTCCGAGCACCAAAAGTGTGTCTAAAATGTAAATGTAATGAGGTAAGACATAACCATTGCAGAGTATCAAGTACATTATGACATTATTTAGATAGGATTTAAAAACTTATAACCATAATGTATTTGAATGCATATATCAGTGTTGTACAGGAGTTTCCTCCAAGATCGTAGAGAAACTGAGATCATAGGATGTAATGGAGAAGTGAAACGACAGGCTATTTCCAGGCAGAAGGCTGACAAGGAGCTGGAAACAATAGGATGTTCTCAGGAGAGGTGGAATATTCCATCCCACAGGGAAGCTCATCCATGGGAAATAATGCAAAATAGCTTAAGTCCCTGAAACTGACAAGATTCTTCAGGCTCCTTCCTCTCCCAAGAGGGCTAAACCTGAGCTACCTGGAAAGGGCGCTCTTCAGCTGTTGATCTGCCTGCCGGTCATCAGTGTGTCCCACCCCCAACCCCCTTTATGAGCTGTCACTCCTGCCAGGGTGGGCCCTTAGTGGTTCCATCTTGAGTCATGTCTGCTCCTGTAAGTGACCCCTCACTCCCATTCATGTAAGAAACCTAATAAAACTCCTCGGTTCACTAAGCTGGACGTTGACGCACTTCACACTTTGGTTTGTGGTCAGTTCCCTGTCTGGGGTCAGTAGATGTTTGTTCATGTCCCCAACAGGAAAAGTGGTGTACAACTATTTGTATCTAGAGAAAGCAACAACAACAACAACAACAACAACAACAACAACAGCAACAACAACCAAGGAGTCCATGCTAGAACAAGAACCACACTATTTTGAATATGGAGGAAAGGTCATGAAATGGGTGGGGAATACAAATTAGTTCCATTCTGTAATGTTTTAAATGAAAAGATTTGAAGCAAAGATTGCAGAATATTAGGATTTGGTCACGATAATGGGCAAATACACAGGTATTTAACTTTATGTGTGTCTTTGAGAATACTCCATAATGTAAGTTTCATCTGGCCTCTGATATCAAAGCTGATTATCAGCCTTTGATGCATTTTATTATTTTTTAAAAACTCATGCTTTATCATTTCCTTTCATGCAAAATTACATAGAGGGAAGTCTTTTTTTCTGGCATTAATCCTCTTTAGGGCTTCAATACTCTCAAGGCTCATGTTAGCAACAGTGTATTAATTACTTTTCTTGTCCTGGTGAGTCAATACCTGACAAGAGTCACCTTAGGGAAGGAAGAGTTTCTTTTGCCTCCATCATGGCAGGAAGACGCAGGGCAGGAGTGAGAAGCAGCTGAAAACTCAGGAAGCAGAGGGCAGACAGGAAGCAGCATCAGGCTGCAAAGTCTCAGGCCAGCCCTTCCTGATTCCTTCCTCCAGAGCAGCTCTCCCTCCTAAAGGTTCCAATATTCTTAACCAGTGCCATCAGCTGGGGACCAATTGTCCAAATGGGTGAGCCTTTGTGGAGCAGGACAGAGAGAGTGCTACAATACTGAATGGCTAGAGTCCTAAGAATCCTGTCACTCCCGGTAATTCAGCAATTAGTAGTTAGTTGTCTTAAGTCACAAGAGAGATGGATCCTCGTGGGACTGAAGGACAGTCATGAGGGCTCTGAGTTTGAATATTGCCTTATGACAACCATGCCCCAAATCTCTGCTTTCTTGGCTTTACCCTGATATTGTAATTCTGTTCTCCACAATCTACATGGTACTGCACTAACCTGGGTGCTTTCCTAAAACCACAGGGTTTTCCCAGCCTCTGCCTAAGAGCTCCTGCTGCCGTGCCCCTCACTTGTCTTCTGTGCTATTGTCACTGCTTTTCTGCTTAACCAGCTAGCACAGGGTGGGTGATGATCACTACTCACTCTTACTCACAGCTCTGAAGTAAGCACTTGTGTAGAGAGTGCTGGAGACAGGTTCCCCAAAGGGCCAGGCAGGATAAGGAGAGGATTAGGAAACCCAGTAATTAATAAGGAAAATATAAACAAACTCATGCCTGACAACCAACCTGTCCAGTAGGAACCTGAGGCTGAACCCATCATTTGGTAGAGAACTTGCCTAATGTGCAGGAATTCTTGTGTTCAGTCCTTAGCATCATTCAAAAGTGGGCACACTGGTACAGACACGCAGTCCTCGAACTGAGGAGGCAGAGAGGGTCAGGAGGATCAGGAGTTCAAGGCCAATCTGGGCTACACAAGACTTTGTGTCAAAAGCAAATGAAAAAGAAAAAGAAGGTAATACTTGGAGTTCTCCAGTATAATTTCCTGTTCAAATAATAGCCTCAAGGTGGGCTTGCATCTGGGGACCTGTGGAAGCTTCACTGTTTTGGGGGACTTCAAGAGAGTTATGCAGAGAATCCGAATGCAGGGTTTTATACTAGAACTCTTAGTTGTGAGATAGTTATTTGATAGCTAAGACAAGCAATGTGTTCAATGTTCTTTTGTTTAGGAAGACGAAACAAATTTGCTGTTCTTTGTAATTTTAAATATTTACTTCTTTTATCATACTCTACTCTCTTTATTAATTATGGAATTACAGCTAATAATTTTATTTTTTTCACTGCTAGGAAACGAACCTACCGCCTTATGCATGTTAGACAAGCACTTTATTACAGAGCTTCATGCTCAGCACTTTTAATGTTTTTATTTCGACCCATAGTCTCACTAAATTGACTACACTTACCCTGTCACTTACTCAACCTCCCAAGTAGCTAGGATTAGAAGCAAGCACCCCTCGGCCCCTGTCCAGTTACAGTTGGCAACTTCGTTTTCCTAATTGCTTCAGCTAAAATACTAGAAAATCCACCAGATTACATCTCTTCCCTGACTATAATTCACCGTTCTATGATTTCCCTCCCTGGTGCGAGCCTCTATTACCTGTCTGCAGGATAACTGCAATGCCTTCCTAAGTACCTCTTTGCCCCAGCCCTTAATCTTCTAGAACTATTCACCACACAGTAGCCACACAGACGGTTTCAGACCGTTCCTTGCTGCAAATGGAACAGCAGATTCTTATCTTACCATTAAAGGAAATCTTAGCATCATCTTCTTCCTGCGCACTCTGAGAAGACTGGCTTTCTTGTCTGTGTCAAACTTGTGAAGCTTCTGCCTTTAATCACAGTTCCTCAGATAGCTGCGCGATTGTGTTCTAACTTCCTGCAGGTGTCTTCTCAAATGTCACATCATCAGCAATTATGTCCATGGTGAATTACTGATCTAATAGCACCCTTGTTAATCTCCTTTCACCAAATTCTCTAACCCGTACCGGTTTTTATACTCAATAACACTTAACATCTCTTGGTAATGCATTTAAGTGTTCATTATTATTTCTTGCCATATGAGACAGAGCAGAGCCCAACGTGACTAGAGAGGGAGGTCAATGGTGTGAAATCCTAGTTGTATCAGAGTCATTTTCCTTACTTCACCTGTGCACATGCGTGTTAGTGCATGTGAGCATGTGTGTCATGTGCATGTGTTTGTGTGTGTGTTTGTGTGCCTATACACGTGCAGAAGTTGTTCTATGCCACTTGTTTTATTTGGCTTTGGAAAACACACGGCTATTTTCCTCACTAACTGGCAGTGAAGCAGGTGGATTTGTTGGCTCTGAAGGCAGTTCACTGGTTGTCCTTCCTGCCCCTCCCACTGAGATCTCTGGGAGGCACAAGAATTGGTGCAGAGATCCAATAACACTAAACACAGGACTGTCACAGAATAGACTGCTAGACATGCAGAAGAACTTCATTAACCACAACCCAGATGGGGCCGCGTCGACAAGCCATTAGTGGCTGACACAGGTTTTGAAATTGCTGAAACGGAAGAGCAGGACCAGACAGGAAAAGGTTAGGGCGCCCAGGTGTCCCACTTGGAAGCTGACTGTAAGAGGTTTTTTGCTAATGAAATAAAGATGAGAAATAAAAAAGGAATATTTCCAAAGATTCAGAGCATTTTATAGTCTTATAGCGTGACTTAACATTTTGTGCCAGGCAATAAACTCTTTATTTTATCAAACATCTTTGCCTATAAGGTCTATTTATAATCTGTAATGGAGCATTTTATACAGGAGATGTGATAAGGAGTGAATATTATGTGAGCTTTGAGTTGAATATTCTTGGTCTATATATTCTGTAGATGCATTGTGGCTTTCATTCTTGTTTCAGGTGTGTCTGGTATTTTTGCTGATGTGTGGACATCTTAAGATGAAAAGAGATTTTCCATTATTATATAAGTTTGGGTCAATTCGGAGTGAAGGCTTCTAGAGAAGGCTTCCTATCCATGTGGCCAGCATTTTCTGTGGGTGGTCATCTCTGTCTCAAGAGATGCTCCCTGGAGGAAAATTTTGTGTGGATTCATGGAGTCTTGTGCTGAGGGGCAATTGGTCTGGAACAGTCTCATTACCTCTTGCAACACTTAATAATTTTACTTTTGAGCTTATGTTTTCGAAGTGCAGCTTGAGAGACCAATGGTAAATAAACGAGTGATATGAGTGGTGTGGAAATCTCTTGCTCATTCATATGAATGTAGCATTTTCACTTAGGCTCAGTGAACCCCAAGGTATGCTTACCTTATATCTAGGTCCTTGCTCTTAGAAGAAATCAAATTTGTTTTAATGTTTTCCTATCTCAGCCATAAATATTCTATATGCCTGCAGTTGGCTGTCTTCCATTCTAAGCTTGCTACCCACAGAACCTGAGTATGATCAGAAGGAGGCATGCAGTGTTGCTTATATATAGCCCTGGTTAATGCTCTGTGAGCACAGAACTCCAGAGGAATACACTGTGTGAGAGTTAGTGAGACTCAAGGAGAGTAGGAGTGTGATGTGTTTACAGCTGAGCATGGGGACCAAATATCAACTGCTAGAACCCACTCTAAAAAAACATGACCAACCAGGAACACTAGGTGTATCATTTCTTACTATTGTGGACTAGATCGTGCTTCTCTAAAGCCATATACTAGAGTGCTGAGCTGCCAGTACTTCTGGCTGTGGACACAATAGTAACAGAAGAGGCACATGCCTTTAACCTCAGCTCTTGGAAGGCAGAGGCAGGAGAACTTCTGGTCTACAAAGAAACCATTCTTACTAATACCTTTATCTTAGATGTGCAGCCTCCAGAACCAGGAGAAAATGTCTTTTATTTCAGCCATTTAATCTACTGTTTGTTATGTCAGTGTAGCAAACTGAAACACAACTAGTCCTCTGAAACAGCCAGTTGCATATGCAAATGACAATATTTGTGTATTATTATTCATTTGTTGAAATTCTGATCCAATATATGAGGCTGGTGTAGAGGTTTATCGTCTGGAGTCTGGCAACACTGGCAGGAGCATGCTCAGAAAGTTCTCACACGTATGTCCTGGCAGGAGTCCATGAGAACTACATTAATCTCTTCCAAGGCTAACACTCAGAAGGTAAATGCAGGAAGAGAGGTGTGAGTTCAAGGATAGCCTAGAATACACAGCAAGTTTGAGACCAGTGTGGATAACAATGCAAATTGTTTTCTCAAAAAAACAAATAAACAAAAAACCCAAACAAACAAAGTGTGTTTGGATTTAAACATCCTCTATTCCACACACATAAGCCTCCCATGCTTTTAAGATACAATTTGATAGCAAATAAACTTAACGATAATATTTCTTTGAAAGGCATATTTCAGAGAGACTTATTTCTTAGTAATTTTTAAAATATCTACCAATGAAATTATGATCTGAATTAAAAATTATATCAATACCTGTCATGTAGTTTATGTGTATCTCATAATCAAAATGCAAGTAGAAACTTACAAATGCCTTTTCAGTTGACTCATATTTTTGGTTGTTGTAATGGATAATATTTTCTCCCTTCTCTCCTCCAGCTTCTCTTGTTTGCTTGTTTGCTTAGTTTTTCTCTCTGCATGATTTTTGGCAATGCTAGGATATTGAGCAGCAGCTAGAAGTTGTTTATGTGCCCATGTTTAGCGTTCCCCCTGAGCTAGGACTGATACCCACCTGTGCTGGGTAACTCTGAGTGTGAACTGAAGGAATATCATGGACAGTGCGTTCAATGGCAAACTTTCCCAGTCACTTGCCACATTGAAGCTACTCTCTTTTCTTTCCAGTCACGCTGTCGTACTCTATCCAAGTCAGTTTCATGGTTGCCTGAACGTGTTCCAAATCTGGTCTTCCTTTTCTGCTCTCCCCTCTCTCTTTTACTGCCCTTTTCACAGCAGCAAGCATGGCTTTTAAAAGCACAAACCAGGCCATGTCACCTTTACCTACACCCCAGAGGGCCTCCCCACTCAACACTGACATATCCAGACTACGGCCTCTGGGATGTAAACCATCCCAGTTCCCTTGATTCAGTCTGGCTGAGGCCTGTCATCCCGGAGTCGTTTCAGGAGCTCCGAATTCTAATCCAAAGCAATCTGATGATGATGAAGTGTTAGGTGCAGTGTCGATCTGCCATCTGCCTTCTCCAGCCTCTTTCTGTCTTACTTTAGGTTTATCGTTTCCTTCTCGGGCTTAATTTTTCTTGGAAGTAATGAGGCTGTTCTGCCTCCTCTTCCTTCTCCAATTGTCACCACCACCATCGCCACCACCACTACCACCACCACCACCCCCTCCACCACCACCACCACCACCACCACCACCACCACCACCACCACCACCACCACCACCACCACCACCACCACCACCACCACCTCCATCATCACCATCCATCTTTCTTCTTTTCATTTTCTTCTCTTCAACAGGAAAATGTTCTTGTCTCTAACACCTCTTATCCCTTGGACCCTTCTTCAGGGGTGGGCGTCTTCTTCAAAGTCTGTCTTGTAGCAGAGATCTCTTTGGTCCTTCTGGATCTCTGTGCTCAGTTAGGCTTTTATGCCAATAGCATGGGAAGCCTTTCGTTTCCTTTGACTTATTCAATACTCAGATGCCTCACCCTGGAAAGTTCCTGTGCATAGAATGATACTTTGTTCCATCACACTTTTAGTCTGCACTGAAAATAAAGGAGAGAAGTATAGTTGATTCATGGATTCTAAAATTGAACTGGTATGTAGAGAAGTGTACAGCTATGTGTCTGTGTTTAATTCAATAGAGAAAATTCTAAAAAGACTAAGAAGTGTGCTCAGCATAGTAAACTGTTGCAAATAAAAGCAAGGACAAATGAAAACAAAAAGTGTAAAAATTCTAAGACCTGTAACTGAACATATAACAATGACCAAAAATATGTTAAATCATTCAACTGAGAGTCAACTGAGAAAACGATCTACAAGTTTTTGCTCATAGTTTTATTATAAGATACACATAAACTACATGACATGTGTATAAATTTTATTCAGATCATAGTTTTATTGGTAGATTTTTAAAAACAACTAAAGATTCTCTTTGAATAATGCCTTTCAAAGAAATGCTGTCGAATTTTATTTGCTAAATTATATCTTAAAATGGGGCTTCAAGTATGTGGAATAGAGGATGTTTAAATCTAGACACTTATTTGTTTTGCTTTTTGAGACAGGGACTTCCAGGCTGGTCTCAACTTGCTGTGTAGCCTAGGCTAGCCTTGAATGCACACCTCTCTTCTTGCATTTACCTTCTAAGTGTTGGCCTTTCGGGTGTGTGCCACTATACCCGAGTCAGAAATAGTGTCATAAGAATGAGTTTGGCATCAAAGTTTAATCAACTGCTGAGGATGGGTAAACTATCCTGTTGCTGGAAAATGAGATGAAAAAGCTTTCAAGTAGCTGAGGGGAATATCCTATAAAAGTCAAGTTACTACAAAGCTTGAAGTAAGGTCTTAGTTTTCTACTACCGTAACAGAACACTTGGGGCTGGGTGTTTGAGGAAATCAATCAAACAACAAGGTGTGTATGTTTGTGTGTGTGTGTGTGTGTGTGTGTGTGTGTGTGTGTGAGAGAGAGAGAGAGAGAGAGAGAGAGGGAGAGAGAGAGAGAGAGAGGGGGGGGGAGAGAACTCAGGGCTCATCTCTCTACCATCCACCTTGGTTTTTGAGACAGGTTCTTTCCTTGGCCTTTTGCATGTTAATTCGGCCAGGTTCATTGGCCAGCAAATCTTAGGGATCTGCTGGTCTCTCCATTCCGTGCTAGGTTTACTAGCATATGCTACCACACTCAGCTTCCTTATGTGGGTTCTGGGGACCAACATCAGGTCCTCATGGTTGTTTGATACGCATTTTACCCACTGGCCTATGTCTCCAGCCCCTTTTGTTTCTCTGTGTAGTCCAGCTGACCCTATACTCAAATCCTCCTGCCTATCAAGAGCTGTGATTTTAGGTGTACACCATCATGCCTGTCTCAAAAAGACCTATTTAACAGTTAACAGATGCAAAGCCCAAGATTGGGCATCCCTAACTGCTTGTCTTGGGAGAGGGCCTCTGGAATCAAAAGACTGTGGACAAATGGCTATCCAAGGTGCCTATTTAACCTGTTGAAGCGGGTGCTGGCAGCCAGGCTCTCAGCATCTCAGTGTTACAGAGTCATCCTGGCAGGCATATCCTACTCACTACCTTAAACGTCTCCAGTCCCCGAGCCTTGCTTCCCTTCCCTCAGCGTCTCTCACTTCCATATAACCCAGCCATTTCACTACATGTTCCAGCCTCTAGGTCTCCTGGCTCCTCTCTCTCTTTGTGCTCCACCCCCCAAAACTCATTTATTGTTGACTGGGTTCAGTCTGCTGGTCTGGGTCAGTCTGGCCCCTTCCAGGTGCATCTGGCTTTGCTCTCCCTCAAATCTGCAATAAGCCTTCTCCTCAACTGTACCTTGGAGCCGCCAAGTCTTCATAATTGTCGTCAGAGGCAGAGAGAGAATCACGGCAATGCAGTGGGAGAAAGCCTCGAGCCGTTGTTTATTCTGACTTTGAAGATAGAGGAAGGGGATACAAGCCAAGGACTGGGAATGGGCTCTTAAGGCAGGAAAACAACAAACAAACAAACAAACAACAACAAAAACCCAGAAAATGTCCATAGACCTGTCTTTATTGTTTCAAATCCCTAAGTATATTGTGCTGGGTAGTTTTATGTCAGCATGACACCAGATAGAGTCATCAGAGAGAAGAGAGCTTCCATAAATTCAGCTGTAAGGCATTTTTAAAACTAATGATTGTCGGGGACTCTGTGTGTGTGTGTGTGTGTGTGTGTGTGTGTGCTGGTGCTTCTGGGTGACCACATTCCTGGTGCTGGTGGTGATGAATTGTAGTGGGTTGGCCTAATGATGCTTGTATTCTAATGCTAATTTGGCGCCTCCAAGACTGGTTGCCCTAGAGATGAGAGTCCACATTTAAGACACTGAGTGATCTTATCTCCAAGTAACTTTTAATTGGTAAATAAAGATGCCGACAGGTAATAGCTGGGCAGAAGAGAGAGGTAGGGTTTAGGTGTTGTGGGATTGGACAAAGAGAAGGACCATGAGGAAGAAGATGTGCAGGAGAGCCAGTGTGGTTAAGGGTCAAGAAAGCATGGCTCTGAGGGCTGCCCAATTGGAGCTAAGATCAGCCCAGATGGAACGTAGTAAGTAGGAAGTAATAATCCTGGGTTATTGATAGGAAAGTAGATTGCATCAGCCCAGAGGATAGGCAGCTGCCCAGCTCTTGTGCTGATTAAGGGTTATTGTAAATATAAAAGCTCTGAGTTATTTCTTACATCTGGGAGCTCAATGATCTAAGGTGGGGGGTAGGACTTTAAATAATTAACGCTGAATTCTATAAAAAAGTCAGTCTGGGCAAGCCATAGGGAGAAAGCCAGCAAGAATCACCCCTCCATGGCTTCTGCATCAGCCCTGCCTCCATGTTCCTTCCCATGTTTGAGTTCTTATCCTGACTTCCTTCTGTGAAGGTGTACAATGTAGAAGTGTATGCCAAGTGGACCCTTTCCCCTCCAACTTGCTTTTGGTCATGGTGTTTCATCACAGCAACGATAACCCTAACTAAGCCATACATGGTAATTTCTTACTACTACCACAATACACAGCTCATATAACCTAGATAAGGGAAGGACCCCATATTTAACTTCTCACAGGGCAACTCTGTCATTTAGTTTTCCCACACATTCCATAGGTAGCTAAGCATCCTATAAAGATTGAGCTGTTTCTATTGTCTTTTCAGAAACCGTAATTACATGGAAGAGTCTCTCTGTCTGATGTCTCATGCCCCGATTCTGTGTACATCTGGAAGCAGTAAATTGAGGTCATTTTTCTGTAGGCTTCAAAGTTCACCTGATGTCTTCAATGTTCACTTGATGTCTCTTGAAATTTGAAGGGGAAAAAAAAGATTCTTTTTGGGGCTTGAGTGGTCAACACAAACACTACTAGCGTGTGTGTGTGTGTGCGTGTGTGACACATACAGATACATATATGCATGCATATATATAATTTGCATATAATATATATATATATATAAATAAATGAAATTTTACTTCTAATTACTCTCCGGAAAGATTGGCAAAAAACTGAAAGGTTCTACAAACCTTTTCTGGAGAAAATATTATGTGCATATAATTTGGGGAAAATGAGAGGAAACTGGAGAGCCATCCCTCCCAGGAACACACCTGATCTGTGGAATAGCTGTAGGCACAGACAGAGATCACATGACTCCTCTTGGTTGTTGGATAGATTCTATCCCATGGTGCTTTTCTGCCACAGGACATGTGAGTAGACATATCTCTGAACGCTGTTCAACATCACTTCTTGTCGCCCAGGGGCACGGCGCCCGAAATGGTGACGGTAACAAGAGCAGTGAAGGCATGCTGACCACTGTGCCCTGCCAGAACGTGGACGTCATGTGACTTTGCAAAAACAACCTGACAGCTGTGCTCACGGTCCCAGCACACTTTTCAGCTTTCACAACTCTGAGCTACCTATGCAAAGTCTCTGACCCTGTGTCTCAGGTTCTTCCCTTCCCATCTTGAGATGTCAGGGTCCAGAAGCAGATGAGTTCCCAAACTCATCAATGTGCTTTCTTGCCAGCTTAGCCACGATTCTGCACATAGTCTCTCTTCCTGTGTTGCTCTTGCCCAGACAGGGTCCAGAGAAGACTACCAATACAGCAGCACTTTCAGTACGTGAGACTCTCTGATTTCACAGTCATCTACTTTCAGATTCCAGCCTGATTCTTGCTGCTTGGGTTTGGTGACTGCCCACTCATGTCTCCTCTTTTTTTCCTTTGGGTAAACACATTTGTTCAGGGTTCTGCCTCTGGCTATTGGTTGTTATGTTATTGTCTCATGTCTGACTGTTCTACTTTAGAGACCATCATGTGCTGCAATTTTGGTGGCATACTATAAAGAATACTATGGTAGAGTCTCAATCTCTTGGTAACACTGTCTGATCATTGTGAATGCTACTAGGTTCACCAGTCTCTGAAGTTGCTTGTTATAACTAAGTCCCATAGACTGGTGCCTTAAACAACAGAAATGATATGTTTTCTCACAATTCAATCTTCTGAAAAGCTACAATCAGCACCAAGGGTTCTAGCTGACTTGGTGTTTTCCTTTCCAAGGCCCGACCTCTTCACAAAGAGGAGAGAACAAAGTCTCTGATGACTTCTTTTAAGGACACTAATCCTATTGAACCAATCCCCAACTTTATGATCTCAAGTCATGTTAATCATCACCTCTTCAGAACTTTATTTCCAAATAGCCACACTGGGAGTTGGTTCTTCAAGATGTGAATTGAGAGAGAACACAGTTCATCCTATGACACTAGGAAACAAGAATTTCAGTCCTTATAATGAAAGATTTTGAAAGCTTGGTTTTCTTAAAACCAGTGGAAGTATACTTGTGTTCAGGCAGATTTTACAGGCTTCCAGAACATGGAGCTGACTTTGTGTGTGTGTGTGTGTGTGTGTGTACAATTTTTAATACTATAGTGAAACTGTTCCTTTTGTGTTACATGTATGCAGGAGAATTTATCTGCTTCAGTTATGGTATTGTACAAATCAAAATCTATAAATATTGGATGCCATGTGTCCCTTGTCCCTGTTTTGTGCCACGGTGAGCTGTTGTCTACTGATCAGTGTATTTTTCCAAGCAAGGAACAGATGTAGCTTCATTTCTGCATCCACTGGTGTCAAACAGTTGCTCAACAATTAAAATTTCTATTCTTCTTGGTAAATATTAAAGCCGTTGGAGAGATGGCTCAATGAAGAAAATTTGTTATTCTTGTAGAGGAGTGAATTTCGTTCTCAGTACCCAGATGATGACTCATCACTAATTGTTTCTCCAGTTCCAGGGGGTCCACTGTCTTCTTCTGGCTTCTGAGTGTACTAGTCATACATGTGGTGCACACACACACACACACACACACACACACACACACACACACACACAGAGAGAGAGAGAGAGAGAGAACACTACTGCAAATAAACCTAAAAGTTTTGAATGATCTTAATTTTTAAAATTTCTATAGTGCTTTATAATTTATAACTTTTCATGTTTGTTATTTGAACCATTACAAAACTGTGAAATACCGTAATTATAGTTGCTAATATTTCTATTTTTGCTGATGAGAGACTTTCCAGCTTGGTGAGTGTGTGTCACAGTTGGGAATAGGAAGCTCTATTGATAAACTGATGTCTATGTCCAGTTTGTGTTCCACTGCCCTCATAAACCTACTGCATAAATAGGAGTGGAAAATCCCCAAATGCACAGTGGTGCCTACATGGCAGAAATATGCTAGTCTTCCATAACCTTCCAGGAATTGTGTAGATCTGCTATCTGCAGTTTCCGGGGATCCAGTGTGAGTACTGTAAATACATCTTAAGATTACAGCATCTGTGCATGGATGTGCCTTTTTCTCTAATCATCTTGTACACTTGAAGGAGATGATCATACTTTGAGGATTTTGGTAAAGTTGGGATACCCAAAATGGCAGTCGCCAATACTTAGGGAGGGCTCTGGGTGTAGAGTACATTTGTTTTTCAATGTTAAGGATGGAACCTGGGGTCCTGGACGTGTGCGGTAAGTCCTGTCTTTCTAACCTGCCATCCTCAGCCTGATGAGCATACCTTGTTTTTATTTAATTTATTTAATCTGTATAGGTTCTTTTAGTGTCAAGGTTTGAATGAGAAATGCCCCTCACAGTCTCAGGCATTTGAATGCCTGTGGTGTGTAGGTTGATGTCAAGGTGATACATGATTGGACAGTAGAGAGTGGGGCGGGGAGAAAGTTTTTGTAAGGCAAGAGAGAGGAGGAAGGGAAAGATCAAGATGGAGTCTACGGAGGAAGATGGTTCAGATTTACGTGAACTAGGTCAATTTTATCTTGTCTAGGTGGGCGGTTTATATCTTAATCAATTGGCAGGGAATTTGTTGTGTGGATGTATGGTGGATTGGGAATTTAACATATAAATCTAATTGTTAAATTGCAAGATTTTGGAACTTTAATTTTGCTGGGCTAAAGAGGACAGTGTGTGAAAGAAATAGCTGAGAGGCATTGTGCAAGGGCACAGATGTGCAAGGGCCCCCAGAACCAGGTGTGTGTGTGTGTGTGTGTGTGTGTGTGTGTGTGTGTGTGTGTATGTGTGTGCGCGCACGCGTGCGCGTGCCAAGCATGGAGACTACTGCTTAGGGACCACACGGAGAAGGAGGCTAAAAGGGAGACAGCTGGGAGGGGGCAGCTTTCCGACCCTGTGATAGAGTGGCAGGGCCAGAGTGACCAGATCCGTCTGGAGGGAACTGATAGAAAACGTTCCTTTTGCTGCAACAGTGGTGCTCCAGTTGGTGGTGCTATCTGAAGATGCCTGGGAGGGATGACCCTGTAGGACGAGGTATGCCTCTAGAAGTGTATGAATCTGGATAATAATGTGGAAGCAGATGCCTGAAGTTAGAGGTTTGTGAGTTCAAAGCTAGTCTATGCTACAGAGTGGGTTCAAGGCCAGTCTGAACAGCTCACTGAGATCTTGTCTCAAGAAAAAGGAGAGAGTTACACCAGGGGGGTGGAAGAAAAAGAGAGAGAGAGGACAGGCAGAGACTGCAAAGAATAAGTTTGCTTATAAAATTAGGAATTGGGCATTTAGTTCCTTGCATTTAGACCAGGAAAGGCATCTGCTGTTAGAAAGCAAGGCAGTGCTTAACATTGTCAAATGTCACTGTCACAACTTCTAAAAATTCTAGAACACTCCAGAACCCTTGACAAGAAATCAGTGATGGAAACTACATTTTAGTAATGCTATGGAACTGAATACAAATCTATTAAACTATTATAGTCTAATGACTTTCATTTCTGTTATTTTCTTTCTAAGTCTAAAGATGCCCAAGTCTCTGAATGACAGATACAATTCTGTTGTAGTCATTGTTTTGAGAGAGGGCTCACTCTACCTCAGGCTGGCCTGAAACTTACTACATAGTCATGTTCGCCTCAAACTTTTCAGATTTGCCTCAGTCCCTTGCTTCTGCCTCTCTGACACTGGGGTTTCTGACATGAGACTTTATACCTGGTGGCAGACATGGTATTGTAAGTGCTAAAACAGCACCATCTGTGGAGATGTGAAGACAGGGAAGGCCACAGTTGTGAAGGACTTTCACTTAGTGCTTCGGAGGATTTGAAACTTTTGCTCTTTCCTCACTACCCTGCCCCCAGGGCTATACTAGATAATTTTGGTTGGCCTAGAACTTGTTATGTGAACAGAGATAGATGTGAACTACCGTCCCAGAGGTAGATATATCTACCTCTGCCTCCAGAGCACTGCGAGTAGAGATGTATAGTACCGGGCCTGGCTAATCTTTCTTCTATGTACTTCAGGCTGGCCTGGAACTCCCAGTCTTCCTGTCTCAACCCCCAAATGCTGTAATACCCAGTATGTACTGTAGTATCTTTTAGTTATAGAGAGTTTTGTTTTATGTAGTTGGGATTTACTTTCCTGATAAACATTTATTTGCATGAGTTTTCTGTATTGTACTGTCTTGGATCCTTTTCTTCTATTACTAAATGAAATTAAAGGGCCTACCACAGGCATAGTCTTGAGTTGCTTATTGCCAAATCCTAAGACTACTGCAGTTAACTTAATTCCCTCACCAAAGGGAAAGAGCCCAAGCTCTCCCAGCATTCATGTTTGGTGGACAAATTAAATAGTTCTCTGTGGAACTAAAGAAATCTTAGCCATCAATTTAATAATGTACTAATAAAGTTTTGTGAGTCATTTTAATCATAATCTTTTATGGGAGGGTAAACTTTCAATGCAATTATTATTTTTATGGGTAAGAGAACTTGCCCTCTTTAGTAAAAGGGTCTCTAATTAAAACAAATGTTTTCCTCAGAGTCTATAGATATTAGCTGGATTTTATAATGCTGCAGTAGACAAGCATCCTATCCTTGAATTATTAAAAATTAAACTTAAGTCTTTATAAGCAATTGTGTAAAAAGTATTTTTCCTGATGCTTCAGTCATTGTGGTAATACTACTCATTAGGGGTTAGGGTTCTGCCTGTGTTCTTTGTAACCAGGGACTCAAGTCCTGGTCCCATAACTTTGAAGTTAGGTAATTCTAGGAAAGCCTCGTTATAGCTTTATTTTCCTTATATGTAAAGTAAAATAAAATAAAATAAAATAATTTTGTTGTCTACCTCATAAACTTGTCTTGAGAATTGTAAGAATACACATGTGGTTGATTAAACAAGGACTGTTCCCCTGTGGGCTCGTGTATTTGAACACTTGGTTTCTGGTTGTTGGTGGTGTTCTGGGAGATTATGGAAGGGTTGGGAGGTGCATTCTGACAGGAGGAAGTGCACCACTGGGGTGGGCTTTGAGTGTTCACAGCCTCACTCCATTTCCTTTTTGCTTCCTACTTCCTGTTTGTGGATGACAATGTGACCCCCAACTTCCTGCTCCTGCGGTGTGCTTCTATGTCTTTCCTTAGCCCCCCCCTCCACCCAGAAGCTGTGCTGCAATCAACCTTTTCTTCCTTGGGTTACTTTGGGTCATGGTATTTATCACAGCAACAGGAAAGTAACTAGTGTAACCTGGGCTATGACGGACACATGGAAGTATTATAATGCTCACACTCATTAACATGTCCTTACATAAACAGAAAATGGATAAGAAAACGATAAAATGCAAGGAGTCAGACCTGGAGATAATCCTTTCTAGTGAAACTAAACACATGCTAATAGCACAAGTGAGTGCCACATGTAGGAGTTCACACACATCCTCTGGAAAATATCTGGGCCAGGCTACAGTGGAGTGTTTCGTGTTTGCTTTTTTAAATTACGTTTTTATAGATTTCTAAAAACAAATATAAAATGTTGGTTGGATAGAGAGAAGGAGAGTTGCATGATTGGTTGAAAAATGTTTTAACAGGAAAAATATTAAAGAATATGTACCAGTTCTGTTTACTTATGGACCTATTCATAGCTAGCCTCATTCTAAAAATAATGTGGGGTGGTAATTAGAAAATTGATGTTCAGCCAGTTAAACATAATAACTGATGAAAATAGAAATAGTATATTATGCAAAATAGGGACATACGCTCAAAGTGCCAATTCGAAGAATTTTACTTTATTTGGGACGAGTCACTGAATTATTGCATAGAAAACTAAAACTCAGATGCTGAAGACATATCTCTCTTTCTCTGTCTATCTATCTATCTATCTATCTATCTATCTATCTATCTATCTATCTATCTATCTTCTTCTTCATCACCATCATCATCTATCTATTTATCAATCAGTTATCTATAAACAAAGCTTTCCTAGCCTTGCAGTGCTAATGTTTAAAACAGTAAGCTTTCCTGAATGGATACAGAATCGGTCCCACAGCAAAACATGAATACACTTCAATATCACAAATGTTTGTAAAATAGAAGAATTTTTTTAACTCCCAAAATAAGAACTTACCTAACAAGAAAGAAGAGCATTGGTCAGCATTCCACTGATGCAACTGATAAAGAGGGAATGCTTGTTTTGGCCCAGTACTGGAGGGTTTAGTTTTCATTCAGCATAGTGGAGGAAGCTGCTTACCACTTGGCCTCTAAGAAGCTAAGGGGAAGGGGCGAAATCTCACTATCCCTTTCATGGCACTTCTTAGTGTTTCTACCATATCCCAGTAAATCCAAGGTCAGGACCAAACCATTAACATATAGACCTTGAGTAACTAATGATATCGAAGAGCATAAATATTTATATGTTAGAGATTTATGTCATCATCAACTATGACCAGAAGGCTTTCTCTTTACAAAACAAGCAAGCAAATAGACAAAAAGAATTAGCCAGAGACTTACTGATACAGAAGAGGATGTTTGCAGCTAACCATTGGATTGAGCACAGGAACCCAAATGGAGGTGTTAGAAAAAGGACTGAAGGAGTTGAAGGGGTTTGCAACCCCATAGAAAGAACAACAATGTCAACCAACCAGGCTCCTCCACCCACCCCCTCCAGAGCTCCCAGGGACCAAATCACCAACCAAAGAGTAACATGGAGAAACCCATGGCTCTAGTCACATATGTAACAGAGGATGGCATTGTCTGGTATCAGTAGGAGGAGAAGCCCTTGGTCCTGTGAAGGCTTGTTTCCCCAGTGCATGGGAATGCCAGGGTGTTGAGGTGGAAATGGGAGCATCTTCCTAAAAGCAGGGGGAGGGGAGGAGGTATGGGAGAGGGGGAAAAGGGGGATAACATTTGAAATATCAATACATAAAATATCCAATAAATATAAATAAAAAAGAAAAATCACAACCAAAAATATAAGAATTAGTAATCTTACTTGCCCTAAAATTTATTGATATTACTTCTAGTATTAGAATATTACATGTGCTCGTGAAAGGCATAGTTGTAATTTTTAGAAATATTTATTTACTACATATAACTACACTGTAGATGTCTTCATACATACCAGATGAGGGTATCTGATCTTAATACACATGATTGTAAGCCATCATATAGTTGCTGGGATTTGAACTCAGGACCTCTGGAAGAGCAGTCAGTGCTCTTAACCACTGAACCATCTCTCCAGCTCAGTTGTAAGGTTTTTAAGTGTTAAAATGATGCAAAGACATGATACGTTCCAGAATTATTGGAAGTAACAAGAATCAATGATTGTGGGTAGGCAGATCCTTCCACACAGAGGCAACAGTACCAGTGAATTACATTTTTTTGGATACTTGGTTTTATTTGCAAATATGAAAGTAAGATAGTAAAAAAATTGCACCTTAATTCTCTTAGCTAAATTACTAACCTACCAGCAGTTAAAGTTAGCAGAATAATTGTGAATAGCATCTGTTTGAGTATAAAGCCTGACAATTAATTCTTCACGTGGTAACTGCAGATTAATTCTCCTCCTGTTATGGTTTGCTAAGATTGATTCTGCCCTTCAGTTCCAAACACTCTGCTACTTGACCAAATGGTGTGCTATAATCCATTTATCACCAAGCTAGTATTTGTTTGGGGATTAAAATTTTATTAATTCTTAAAATGTGCAAAACACATAAAAACTCATTTTATGTCGGTCAAATGCTAAACCTAAGCCACTGTTTTGCAAATTGTCCCCCTTGGTCAGATGAATTTGGTAAACATTTAGCATACCCTGCCCTTCTACCTCCACAGTCACAAAGCACACGGTAAGACACAAGATGCCTTTGTGATGTTTACCATGATGTTTCTCAAGCTTAATGAAGAAACAACTTTCAGAGAACATCCATTAATATGCATGGGACTTCAAGCTTCTGTGGAGTGGTATTTTGGATCCTCTCTCCAGAGACATTGTGAAAATGACAGGATAAATTCAGAATAATTAGATGTATTTCAAATCATAGGTAGGTGACCTTTACCATACATGCTGTTTTGGATCTCATGAGCCCCTTCCCCTCCTGGCTGTGGCTACAGAAGCTTCTGTAGTCATTTAGGACACAAGAAAAATAAGCTTCTACGTGAGGAGGCTAGTTGAGGTCAGTGGAGAGAGAACGTCTTTAGGGAGATTGTAGGAATAAAGGACACCCTTCTTGTCCCTGGCTACAGTGAAAGGGGAAGGTGATTATCTCTGGATTGTCCTAAGGGAACACTAGACTTATAGACTTAAGACTTTTCTTTTTAAAAAGGGACATTATTCCTGAATATAAGGGACCAGGAATGTCCTGTGTAATCTGGAAAGTGAAGCCGCACCTCATCTGTGCGTGTTTGAGTCATTCAACCTTCAGGACAGACTCGGGGAAGATGACATGGCTTTTACTCTCCTGGATCACTAAATGATGAAGAACCCAAGTGGAAAAAAATCTGTGGAGATACAAGAAAAGGTTTATTATGGGAATGAGCAAACAGCAATTGGTGTTGATAAGTCCTAAAATATGACACCGGTCAACTTGAGAACCACGGGAGATGGTCCATATAAAATTCTTGAAATCCCTGGACAACGGCTTTGGAAGATAGGAGTGGACAAATATCTCATAGAAGTTTTTCTTCCTTCATCTTTGTCTTTTTTCTTTTGTGTTTTGTTTGGGTCCTTGAAGGGTTGATTGATGTTCACACTAGAGTGGGGAGACCTTCTTCGGTCAGTCTAGTCCCTTTTCACTGTTCTATCGTCACATTGACCAGCATCCATTTGCCCCAACAAGTTGACACTTGATTCACACTCAGGAACACTATTCTTAAAATTTATCTGTTATTTGATTTTGAAACAGGATCTTATTAGCCCACTCCATCTGTGACTTCATAATCCCTCTGAATAATAAGGAATGATACAGTTATGATAAATGTAAAGATTAATTGCTATTGGATGAATAAGCCTCAGGTCTAAGGTCAGTTATTAAAATGAGAAAGTCAAGAAACAAAGTTCCCAGGAGTCTCTAACATGAAGGAAGGTCTGTATTTTTAAATGTGACATAAGGTGGGAAGAGTAGAACACAGAAACTAGGTTTGAATGACATTTATTATTCATGTGGCTTGCCCAAATCACCTTTTCTAACTCCTGTTTTTTTCTCAAGCACATGGAGTGTTTCTGGGAACCTCACCAGTATAACTGTGTATTCATGGGTTCTGAGATTTTGGAAGATTTTGTATCTATGATTGTAATTGTAATCTAGAATTTTATGCTAAGGAACAATACAATCTCACAGATTATTTGCTGCCATGAAACAAGCAAAGAGACAGAGAAAAATCAGCCTGATCTCAACATTTCTGTTCCTGATCACTCTGGTCACTCTGGAGACTTGAGGCAATCTAAAAAACTATGCTGTAACAGGAAGCAAATCAAAGAGGAACTAAGAAATCGATAAGTGGGCTATCAAAGGGACAGCCTCCTTATAGATGGCTGTAACTTTTTCTCCACCAGAAGTCAGTTTCAATCTGAATTTTCATTTTAGTCCTGTTACAAGAAACTCCAATCCCAGTAGTAACACTAGGATCATTGTTGGCCAAAATATTTGTCACCCACTATGTGTGGTACATGCCTAGAGTGTTTCTAATGACTTTGCCTTAAATAGTTGATCAACTCCATTTGCAACAACTATTAGTAGATAGCTGTTCTCAGTTATTTTTTGATTGCTATAATAAAACATCATGATCAAAGCAATGTGTAAAGGAAAATACTGAATCTGTTTTACAATTTCAGAGGTTAGAGTCCATGATGGCAGAATGCAAGAACAGTGGAGAGGTCACAGCTTTATCTATAATCACAAGGCTGAGAGATGGATACTGCAACTGACATGAATCTTTTGAAACCTCAAAGCCTGCCCCAGTTACATCTCCAATGAGGCCACTCCTCCCAATCCTTCTAAAACAGTTCCACCACCTAGTGACAAAGTAGAACCCAATGAGATTTAATCCACAAATTCAGCAAAGAGATAGATGCATCTTTTAACCTGTATACCTAAGAGACAATCTGTTTTACACTCTGCTTTTCTCTGCTCTCCCAGGCTATCCACTCCTACTCTCCTAGGCCATGCAAGACACAGAGCCTTCTCATTTTTTCTCACTGATTTGATCAGTGTCTGTTCACCTTTGCCTTTGTTTAGATTCCAACAGATAGCCTATATCTTGCATTTTTTTCAATGCCCCATTCAACCTGCACGTTTGTGCAGAATAGTGCAGAGGGATAGGTGAGGATCAAGAGTGACTCCCTTGACATCTTTGCATCTGGAAGGAAAGACCATATGGTATATGATGGCAGTGTGCAAACAAAAATACAGAGCATTTAAGATTCATCTTGGGTTGAGGTGCTATGACGTCCAAAGCTTATTATCTGTTTTTCAGAAGTTCATTGTTAGGGATGGAAAGATGGCTTGGTGGTTAAGAGCACTGGCTGCTCTTCCAGAGGTACTGAGCTCAATTCCCAGCTTCCACATTGCAGATCTCAGCAGTCTGGAACTCTAGTTCCTACATCCTCTAGGGGTTCCGACACCCTCATACAGACATACATGCAGGCAAAACACCAATGTATGTGAAATAAAAATGAATATATATTTTTTTAAAGTTGAGTTTTCCACTAGTATCCTTCAAATGAAGATATAGAACTCTCAGCTTCTCCTGCACCATGCCATCCTGGATGTTGCCTGGATGTTGCAGGAGCCTTGATGATACTGGACTGAACCTGAAGCCAGCCAATTAAATGGTCTTCTTTATAAGTCTTGTCTTGGTCATGGTGTCTGTTCACAGCAGTAAAACCCTAAGACAGACATTGGTAGCAGGGACTAGGGTATTGCTGTGGTAGGCCTCACCATGCTTTTGTCTGAAAGAATGTCAATTTTGGGACTTTGGATTTGGAAAGCAGTGGAATGCTTTAAATAGGACTCAATGGGCTATCCTAGTAAGAATATGAAAGGCTTTGTTGCTGAGATTGATTTGAACTGTGCAGACCTGGCCCAAGAGGGTTCAGTGGAGAAGAACTTTAGTATATGGCCTAGAGACTGCTTTTGTGGTATTTCGGTGAAGAATGTGGATTCTTTTTGCTTTTGTCTGAAGAGTCTACCAGAATCTAAGGTAAAGAGATTAATATTAATTGCATTGACAAAGGAAGTCTCAAAAAAGCCCAACAGAGACTTTGTTCTCTGGTTAAGTCTCATGAAGAACATTTTGAACAAGCATAGCAAGCTTAGAAAGGAAAAATAAAAAATACATGGTTCAAGTAATAAAGGGGCACCAAGAAGTGAAATGGAACTGAATCCTATTGTTCTAGGAGGTAACAGATTAAGGGATTTTGGGGCAAGTCCTACTCAGCCTAATTTAGATCCAGGCATGGTGGTATACATCTTTAATCCCGGGAGACAAAGCCAAATAGATCTCTGTGTTCAAGGCCAGTCTAGAACAGAGCAAATTCTAGGTGAAGAAAAACTTAAATCCGGGCTTGGTGGACCACACCTTTAATCTTGTTGTTTAGGAGACAAGCATGCAGATCTCTGAGCTCAAAGTCAGTCTACAGAGTAAGTTCCACAACAGCCAAGCTTAGGCAGTGAAGGAGTTGAAAAACAGAAAGCTGGTGGTAATGTAATAAAACAAGGGGGCCATGTTCCAGCCCCAGAACTTGACAGCTTTGGCCATGTGGCTCTAGCTTTAGAGTTCAGAATAAAAGGAGACTACTGGAACAATTGATGTTGTTTAACTGGAAATTGATGGTGATTAAGAAGAGACCAGCATCACTGAGGTGAAATCTTCTGGGAAGTGTTTTCTGAGAGCACAAAAAAGCTATGTTCCAGAGATAGCCAAGGTTGTACCTCATGCTGCAACTTGTACTTGGTAAGGTAGAAGAATCACCCAGGTGGTACTGGTTTTGAAGGCATTCAGGCATCATGAAGAACAGATGAGGCTGGGCACTGTGAGAGGCCATGGAAGGCCATTGGTGAAGGTGCAGCCTCAGTTGTAGTTGAAGCCCAGGACTGAAGAGGTCATGCAAAGGATTTGAAGCTTGGCACCATGAAGGGAACCTATGAAAGGTTGCATCAGAAGACCCCAGCATATTGGCGATGCCAATGGGATGTTCGCCAAGAATAGCTGTGGCAATGGAGTGGATCAACCTGAGGTTAGAGTGCTACAGAGAGCAGAGCTGTTGAAGTGAAGTCAACTCTGTGGAGAAGCCAAGAGCGTATGTGGATCCCAGACACTGAAACAAGAAGCTGTAACACTGAAGTTGCCTTGGAGACCCTAAGATGTTTGAGGTGCCAGAGCCATGGGCTATCTGCTGAGGAAAGCTGCTAACAGTAGGTGGAAACGGTCCAGGAGAAAAAAGTTTGTTGCAGTCAACGAAGATGAAAAAGGAGTTGGAGGTCTGAAACCTGCTTTGACATCAGACATGGAGATGCAGTTTGGAGTTTGCCCAGATGGTTGCCTGTCTTGATTCAGGGATTACAATTAAGTGATTGGATGGATCTTAGAAAAGACTTTGAACTTTGGACTTTTGACGTTGTTGAGACTGCTATAGACTATTGAAACTTTGAAAGTTGGACTAAATGTACTTTTTTTTTTAAAGATTTATTCATTTATTATATATAAGTACACTGTAGCTGTCTTCAGATACACCAGAAGAGGGGATTGGATCTCCTTACAGATGGTTGTGAGCCACCATGTGGTTGCTGGGAATTGAACTCAGGACCTCTGGAAGAGTAGTCGGGTGCTCTTAACCACTGAGCCATCTCTCCAGCCCTAAATGTACTTTTAAAATTATGCTATGGCTGGATGTGGCCCCCATAGACTCATATGTTTGAACAGCCTATGGGGGCCAGGGAGTGGAATGTGATGGTTTGTATATGCTTGGCCAAGGAATGGCAGGATTAGAAGATGTGACTTTGTTGGAGTGGGTGCGTCACTGTGGGCGTGGGCTTAAGACCCTCACCCTAGCTACCTGGAAGTCAGTCTTCCACTAGCAGCCTTCAGATGATGATGTAGATCTCTCAGTTTGTCCTGTATCATGCCTGCCTGGATGCTGCCATGTTTCTGCCTTGATGATACTGGACTGAAACTGTAAGCCAGCCCAATTAAATGTTGTCATTTATAAGTCTAAAAAAAGTTCATTGTGACAAAATTTGGAAGTTCTGGCAGATAGTTTATTTACTGTCACCAACTGCATGCTCATAGAACAATTTCTGCTAAGATACTGGGAAACAGTATTGTCTTTGCCTTGCATCTAGCTTACTACCAGCCTTTGGTTCTATTGTCCCTGTATTCCCAAAGAGATTGATCTTCTACCAAAGGTTAATTTTATATTAGAAGACCAATGGGAGAAAAATTTCAATTAAATTTTGCCAAGTGTGAATTTGAGATGTAGAATTAGAGTTTTTTTTTTTTTTCAGAAAACAAGACTTTTTGGATGACTTCAGATCAGATCGCATCCCTAGAGTAAACGCTTAGACTGCTCACAGAGTTTGCTCTTTCAGCGTCCTGTAGTACAAATGTAGCAGAATGGATAGATGCACCTTTAAGGTGCTGACATTGTTTAATGTAGGAAGTAGTGGAATTCAGTGTTGACGCTGGATTCTGCAGATGTGCTTGGTGCTTGCTCGTGGATTCTGACAGTAGATAGCAGAACTCAGCAAGCATCCAGGCCCAGGGCATGCTGGAAGCTATGCCTGAGACGATGACACCCAAACTCACTATATGTGTGTACAGACCCACTCTCCTTAAGTTTTTGGATCAGATATCTTTGATTGAAGAAGATGTGTTCAAATAATTTATTTAATACTGTTCTGATTTGAACTTAGGTCTATTAAGAAGATCCAACATGTAGGTAAATTATTTTTTCTTCCAGAGAGAAGGACTGAAAATCTGAAGATCTCACGAAAGTGCAAACATTGCCAACTGCCTTCAAAGTTCCTTAATCTGGTTTTACCTATGAAAATATTCTTGATGGAAAAACCTAAAGGACTATATTGATCGTCAGCAATAATGTTTTACTCCCTTGACAGCGGGAAAATAAGGATCGTCTTAAATAATCAGATTGTATTTATAGTCACAAAACTTGACAATTAACAATATTTTCATACAGAAGAGTAATTTGTCCCTTTGCATAGCAAATACAATGTGCAATGTCATTGAAAAGCAATTTTAGAAATAGCATGTTAAATAACAACATCCAATTAAATAAGAGTTCTAGAGATTTAAAGTTATGAACCAAACTTTAACATGTTCAATAAAATGTGTTCTAGCTTTCTATTTTGAAAAACATGATTTAATTTTATAAAATAAAATCCATATACCAATTGTTCTAATAATATGACTAAAATTGGGAGCTGACAAAGATAATTTAGTTTACTCTTGAGTTCTGCTAAATGTTTTGCTGACAGTCTATGGAGAGGTGGGTGAAGGTTCAGATGAAGCACGTGATTCCTAAAGTATTAGGAATTTAAAGCCCAAAACATTCTCCTCTTTTTAAAAAGTCACTCATTTATGTTATTTTTATTTAAGTTATGAAGGTTCCCTATGCACGACTTCATTGCATTGACCTCCTTTCATTAAAAAGAAACTTTTAATCACCTTAGGCTCATTTGTCTTTACTGTGGTGATAATATTTTAATTTTAAGTATTCTCCACAAAAAAATCATGCCATTGTTCTACTAAATTCTGCTGTGTTTCCTTTCTGGTACAAGGAGGCTTTTGTGGCATTGATTGCCTTGCTCACCTGCTACAGAATGTGATGCATACTGGGTAGACATCATGGTGATGTCAGAAAAACAGAAGAATTTATTGCATCAAGGCTGGTAAAGAGGAAGGATTTAATGAGTAAATTATTGTTGTTATTGGTTTTGTTGTTGTTGTTGTTGTTGTTATTATTATTATTATGCCATTATTTACCTAACATGTTCCACCAATTAAATCTTCCCCAGATTCCAAAGAAAGATCTACTTCTGAACTGACAGGTATCTAACTAGCATGGCATGCGGCCACAGTCGCCTTTCAGTTGGTAGACATAGGGTAAGATGACTGACCGTGTCAGTCACGGGGAGGGCTGTGCTGGAGCCAGCCCTATTGGTGACAACTTGTTTTTAACTCCGAGGTTATGACAGTACAGTGGGAGCCTGGCATTGATTGCAGGGGAAAATTACATCTAGGGAATCAGAACTAGCTTCAAAACAAGTCCTGCATTCCCCGCTGGTCTGTGTTCTTAACCCTCAGCTCCCTGCTGCTTCACAGACTGTGTTGTGCATTGAGCACTGGCAGTGTCCTGCTTCCTTACACATTCATCTGTGCACAGGCTGCTGTGCTGAGCTGTGTAAGACCCTTGATCCCCTTGACCTGGTCGGAGGGTGGCACCGACCTCACCACGTGGTTCTTTTAGAAACTGCCATTTTCTGAAATATTTCAAATGAGAAACAATTGTTGCCGATTTCTTTATTTTCACGGGAGATTCCACATTTTTTCCCTATTTGGTTCATTCTCTAAGTATGTGAAGTGAAGTTTTGGCAAGCACATTGGGAAATAGATATCCCTTTCTTAGTCTAAATTGATGTAATGTTTTGAGTCTGTTTCTTCTTTTTCATGGTTAAGAGTACGTTATGTTATGAGCATTGATCCAGTTAGGAAAATGAAATGTTTCTGGATAAAAATATCTAAGGAGGTTGTGTGTGTGTGTGTGTGTGCGTGTGTGTGTGTGTTTGCATGAATATATGTGTGTTGCTAGAACAGAATTCAGTGTTTAAGTTTTAGAAAGATGGATTTTAGCCTGGAGGAGAAAAAGCTTCATTACTAAAAAAAGACTATGAATAACAAGTTGGGATGGTCTAAAAAGTTCAGGACTGTCAGAATAACTTTGTCCTATTATTTGATATTATATGTGAAAAATGGAAAAGTACAGCATATAATTTTCGCTCCAGAAAATCTACAAAAGACAGACTGGCTTGGGTTCCAGGAACCAAGCATGATAATTAAGCAACTGATTTAGAAAGCAGAGAAGGAATTCTTGTAACTATTCAACACAAAGCAGACCTTCCGACATAGAATTATTTCCATCTTGTCCTTTACGTGACAACGTGCTTAGTCCAGAGCCCTGTCAACTCACATAGCATTTTCAAACAGTCACCATTTCCCTCCAAGGTGAATAGGTTTGTAATTTATACTTGGGCTTTATGAACATACGATCATAAAAACACATGGACATATGCTGAGTGTCAAAATCCAGTACTGTATCTGTTTCTCTCAGTGACTTCAACAGAGTTGATGAACAAATGCTCCACTTATTGCATCATTAACATCTGTGAGTTCATGTAATTATGAATGTTTTTGTGTGTCTTTTGCTTATAAAAAGCCTGGCTAAAATTATGCATTGTATTTAAAAATTGGATGTGAAGTGTTTTCCTGCTTTCACATCAGAAATTCATTTTCTTTGTTGAGCGGGGAGCTGATGCTGTTTCATGAAGAGCAGGGGTAATGTCTGAGGAGTGTAGAGGCCAAGAGGTACCGTGGCTTCCAGCTGAGGGGGAGAGCAAGGAACTATTTAACAAGAGTCAGGAAACACTTCCTGATGTCTCTTTGGTCATGCTCCTGTCTGGGCTTCAGTCATTTTGCTGTAAATGATTTGGGTTAGTGACAGGGGAGCTAGAGCAGGAACTGCACTGTGGACTACAGTGGCATCTCGTGGGACTCTTTTCTGTATCTTTGCCTGCCATGTCTGTCATAAGGTGGGGCAAAAAGGCCTCGGGGTGGCTATGTTTGCACAACCCATCCCTATTAGTTTCTTCATAGGGAGCACAGGACACCAGCAGAGTGAATCACATGTGAGGAATGAGGAGGTCACAGGTCCATTCCACTGTCCACCTCTTGGCTTCGGCAACACTTCACTGCTAGCTTTTGTAGCCCCAACTGTATACCAAAGCTGAGACCCCGAAGGAGGCAGGTGAAGTTAATTAAACTGGAATGAAAAGGGAAGGGGTTGGTGGAACGGAGGAAGGCTCATGACCGTGGATAGAAAAGAAAATCACAAATGGAGAACTTAAGCCATCATTTCTGGATCCAGAGAAGTGCCTCTTCCCTGCTGCAGAACTCTCGGGCATATACCCCAAGGACTGTCTATCCTATCTCAGAGGTACGTGCACACCCATAGATATTGCTGCTTTATTCACAGAGGCTAGGAAATGGATTAAGTCTTGATGTCCATCAACAGAGGACTGGATAATGAGAATGTGGTACTTATACAGAGTTGAATTCCATTCAGTCGTGAAAAAATTAAATTGTGAAGTGGGTAGAGCTAGAAAATACATTAAGTGAGATAACTCCGATTGAAAAAGATGATAATATGTGCTCTCTGTTACATGAGGGTCCTAGTTTCATATATATGTGGTGTGTATGTATTTTATATAAATGCATACCTGAAAATGAGTGTAAGTAGAGATCAGGAAACTAGCAGGAATTCCATGACAGGTGTGGGGGAGGCTTTAAGGGTGTGAACGGAGGACACGTGACATTGAAGAAGAAAGGAAAATACTGGACTGAGAAATGGTGAGGAGAGTGTCAGGGTAATGTAGAAAGGGGGAGCTTGGAGTAGCATCCACAAACTCTGTAGCTATGAAAATACTACAAGAAAAACTGTTACTTCATATGCTGAGCAATTTTAAAATAAAATCAAGCAGCTATCGGACACTCTCCTCAGAAGAGCCAAGAAAGTAAGTGTGAGGGTGATGTCAGGAGAGGTCCTTCTCATACACCCCGACTCCTGTGTGTCTGTCTGATACCGAGCCACACGCTCAGGCTTGCAGTGGAATTTAATCTTGAGGTCCTGACCCAGCAGCTCATGTACCTCTCCCAGTGGGGTGTGAGATCAGGGATGTCCCTGTTCATTGCACTCTGAGGGAATGAAGTCTTCTCTTCCTGACCTTAGATAGCACCCATTCAACCATTTTTGGGCTCCTAGTTTCCAATAAGGTTGCCAACAAACCTTGGTCCAGACCATAGAAATCAACTACATGGTCGAGTTATGTGGAATCAGCTACTGTATCTTCCAGAATACTTTTACTCTTTTACGATATGCTCATCTACTCATCCCATACTCTGATATCAATTTTGCAAACCCAAAGGCTTTAGATGAGATGGTCTACGTACGGTTGGGAAAGATCTTGGCATTTTACTCAAGTTGGCATTGGCAAGAGGGTCTTTAAAAGTTAGGGCAGAGGGTCAGTAAGATGGCTCAGTGGAAGAGAGCATTTGATACCAGGCCTGATGACCTGCGTTCTGTCCTCTGATCCACATGGTGGAGAGAAAGAGCTTCTGCAAGCTGTCCTACGAAACATGTATGGTCTCATACACATAGATATACAAATAAAAAATAACTAAGTAAATAAATATGTCAGTGAAGAAACAAAGACTACACATGCACACATATTTGTAATCACCTAAACACAGAAGAAACTGGCAGTTTCCTTCACAAGAAATAACATCAAATAAAATTAATACATGACTTCTCTTTTTAAATAATATCCACTGCTACTAAGATGAACGCCTAAATATAATAGTACAAATTAGTATGTTAATTAACAGGGGATTATATTTACTCTTTCTTCATTAGGAGCTTTATTTTATGTTACTTTTTTATTCTTTTGAGTCAGGGTGAAATTTTAGTCCATGCTGGCTTAAAACTCTTTGTGTAGCTGAGGATGCCCCTGAATCTGATCTTATTTTCTGTATCTTGACAGCTGGGATTACAGGTATGTGCCACCATACCTAGTTGGTTTGTTTCTGGTTCCTGAATCCACTTTTTCATACCTAGTAGGCAAACAATCTACCAACTGAGATATAGCCCCAGCTTTCATTAGAAACTTTAAAAATGTTTCTTTCCTAGTAGCCATAGAGAGCTGTTACTGATTTTTCTTTCACTATAAGTAGATATATTCAGACCTGTTTTCTGAGCCAATCCTCCATTGGTAATTAACCTAAGATTCTGAAGTTCTTTCTCTGTCTCCACATGGCCCAGCAATTGTCTACTCTACATTAGCTGTTGGGACAAGGCAGCCAAAGAATTAAAATTTTCTTTTAAAGGCTTAATGATGTAGCTCTGTTGTAGAGTGTCTGTTGAACACGTGCTAAGTCCTGTGTATGCTCCAGCATGGACAAAGTGACTGACTGACTGACTGAATGAATGAATGAATGAACAAATAAATACCACTTGCATAGCCCAAGGTTTTAGTATAAAATCTCTCCTCTGTAACCACACAACTTTGTGCACTTGAAAAAAAATCATTTCACCCACATCTCTAAACTTCAACATTAGCACATTGTGCACTGTGGCCTGTGCATGTGAGAATGTGCAGAAATGGGTTAATGTCCATTGTATCCACAGAAAAGGCTCTCTTTGTTGTGCTCCCTCCCTGACTTCTCTTTACTGTGCATCCTGTTAAATTTTGTTAAAAAAAATCTTTGTGCACCTAGCATAATGAAAAGTCAGCCTGCACAAGAGTAATTCCTTGAAGGTTTCTGCCACTCTATTTGCTGGACCTGTCTCTATCTATAGAGGTTATGGTGGTAGCTACCTGTTGCACTATACCAATATTAATCCTTGTGTTTTACTAATGGTGTTGGCTTGTATTTCCTTCTGACTTTGTGATTCATGAAAATGAAAATTCTCATACTTTTTATCTGTGTCACTCTAGAGTCTAGCTTGGTACTGGACATTGGAAAGATGACTGGCCAATGAGTGTTGGAGAAACATTAAACAGGCGTTATCTCCAAAGAAAAGACTGAATGAGCCATGTTTCTCTTCTAGTTTCATGATGAGTAGAAGTCTTGCTTCCTAATGAGTTTACTTAATAGACAGAGGATAAAAATCCCATTGGGAACTGGTGATGCAGCCCAGTTAGTAACGTGAGCACAAGTCGGAAGTCAGCACAAAGACCCCAGAATTGGAAAGACAGCATTCTGAATTAGTGGATGACTATTGTAAAATACTGTTGAAAATCTCCACTAGGAAACCTATTTGATGGACTGAAAAATAGTGGTTATATTGTACTAAGCAAATCTCTGTCTTGTGTGTAATGTTGGGAACCCCGTCCCCAAATTTAGAAACATCTAGAAGAATAAAAAAAATAAGCGAATGGGGTTAAACCTGAATAAATCCATTTCTATGTTTACATTTGGGAGTTGCTTGATTGGAAGAACATTTGTACTTTGTAAATGTCCATGTGATTCTGTGGCTAGAAGTGCAGATGTGTACACACCTGTGTGTCATCTTCCCCGTGCGTCTCTTCAGTGACTTTTCTGTACTACAAGGTTATAGTTCACAGTAGGAATATTCAAGACTGAGAATCTGACCACACGTGCTTCCCATATAGTTCAATGGGAATTATTTTGTTCTTTTAAAAGAGCATTTACCCTGCCCATAATTTAGGCTGTTGTCTAGCTCCGTAAGCACAGACAAGGTTGATGTTGTAATTCTGGATGTTAGGGCTGTAGCTTACTGGTCATCTTTGTATTCTCCATCAACCTGGGATTATGTCCTGGCTTTTGAAACAACAGGGGAACTGGCAGGAAGACTCCTGAAAAGTGCATGATTATTATAGGAAACACTATTGCTGTCCTTTCCCTTTGGTTTTGCCGGGTGTCTTATGCAGATGGTATGGCTGAATCTCGAACAGTTATTTTGTACCAGGAAGAGACCACAAAGCCCAAAGCTAACATCATGGTGCTGCAATGAAAAAGGGAATCTTATACCAGAACTGAAAATCCTATTTTTGGGTTTGAGGAAACAGTGGAATTCAATAATCTCAGTGATTGTTTATTTTGCGTTTTCTATATATTCAAGGTAACATTCTCAATGGATATGACAGCATCGATTGGAATACTATCCAATGGCACATGAGTTTGAACTGTCACAGACAGACATCAAGGCAGGATTACAATACAGATAAGCCATTAGAGGAAAGTCCATGTGGAAGTGATGGGGGAAGAGGAAGTGTTGGTAAGGCCAGTCCAGTCCTGGGGTAGAGAGAAGGAAGGGAGGAAGTCTGGACGGGTAGAGTGTGGGTCTGCAGTGTCACCGTGTCTGCAGGCACTGTTTCCTCAGTGTCCCTGGGCTGGGCCTGCAGCAGGTCCAAGTGTGGATCCTAAGCAAGGGTTTGTTGGTGGGTTCAGTGTACAGAAACCATGGTCATTTGTTAGAACCTGTTCTCAATGCTGGGAACCTTGGTCCAGCATTCATGGCAGTCAAACGCTGTCTCCTCAAATACACTCTTAGAGATGTCACTGATGGTAGAGTGTCCCAGAATACTTTATGTGGGACAAGACCATGTGGGACAAGACCATCCAGGCTCTGCTCTTGGTGATATCATGTCGTGGGTTTCTCTCCTATATCTGAGTACCTGCTCTGAGCCCAGTCCATTTTGGAGGTGAGTGTTAGCTAGCACTCTTGTGTGGGTTTTTGAAGTTTTGAAAGTTAAAGGAAAAGAGAGAGGTCTGGCCATGGGCTTAGCTGACTCCAGCTTAGGGCTGCTGAGTGTGGATGCTGCACTTGGCAGCTGTCGTCCCTGCCCATAGCCACTGCTCCACACCACCACCATCCTTGACATACTGCAGGAAATAGCAGGACTAGCAGGGCTTGAGGCCACAAAGACTGTGGATGGAAAATGCGCTGTTACTATTGACTCGCTTATACAAATAGCTCTGAGACATTTCCCAAGCGCAAATCCCTCACACTTTCAAACTTTTATTTCACCCAGAAGGAAGAAAATGTACTTTAAAGGACCCAGGGACTAGACTTTCTTGGCAGGAATTTCCAACTCATTATGTGGTAATTAATACTAATCTGTACGTTAAGAAAACAAAAAGTCACTCCTTTTCTTTGTTCTGACTTTTAGACTGCTGTTCTACCAGACAGCCAATAAAACTAAACCAGAAACTTTATTTTGTTTTGTTTTTTTAAAGAGGCTGTAAGGCAAATAAAAAATTTCACACCCCCACTAAACAGATCTATACATTTTCTTGTCTTGATGATAAAAGTTTATTACTATGGTAAAATTGCTAACATCACTAAAACATATGGCATCAACTGTAGACCCCACAACCTGGAGAAAAACAATACGAATGTTTTTCCCTTTTGGAAAGCTCTTAAAATGGACTTTTTTGTAGCTTTGTTTGGATTGGTTTATTTAACAATGTGACTTACTGTTGGGGGCAATGTTTTGTATTGTTTCTGACTTTAGAATGCCAGGCTCCTCTTGTAATTTAGGAGCAAGGCCTTTGTGTCAGTTACTTTTGTCCTTTCTGTGACCAAATACTTGGCAAGAAACAACTTAGAGAAGGGTGGGGATACTCTCCATTATCTTTATAATTTATTTAAGGTACTGTCCACCAGGGCAGGCTACAGGGAAGCAAGGACATGGAGTCAGAAGGCTGGATGAGCGTTGGCACTCTCTGCAGTAAACTAAGCAGCGACCAGCACAGCTTTCCTGAGCTCTGCATATCCTCCGTGGGAATCTGTGAAACAGGGTTTGTTCCTGAGGTCCCTGAATACAAATGAGCACTTGAGCGGATGGCAATTCCTTTCATGGAGTCCAGGAACATTCGAGGGGAAATGGATTTGCAGGAAGAGAAGAGGGCAGTTGTGAATGCAGTGCAATGGTGTGCTTGGTTCAGTGGAATTGTTCAATAAGTCTGCATAAAGCCAGGCACAACCCCCACATATGAGAGGGTAAGGTGAGAAGACCATGAGTTCAAGACCAGCCGGAGGAAAGAGAGACACTGTCTCCAAAAGATCAAGGCTCTGTGTGTTAGGGAGTAGAGACAGGCGAGATGGCTCAGTAGTTAAGAGCACTTGTGCTCTTGCAGAGGAAGTGGGTTTGATACCCAGCACCCACATAGTGGCTCACAACTGTCTACGACTCCAGTCTTCTTGCTCTGACTCCTCAACTCCTCTTCTGATGCCCTTGAACTCCTGTATACACATGGTGCACATGTGTATATGTAGGCACATACACAATAAATACATACTGCTTTACAAAGCAGGGCTGAGGATGTATCTCAGTGTAGACTATTTGCCTAACTGGCATAGGATTTGACTTCAGTCTCCATCAACACACACACACACACACACACACACACAGAGAGAGAGAGAGAGAGAGAGAGAGAGAGAGAGAGAGAGAATGAATGGTGGAGTAGAGAGGACTAAGCTAGAGTTATGAAGTTGGGAATAATGACTATAGAGTAAAGATGACTGTGTGTAAAGATAACGTTATTCTGAGAATAAAAAAAAAGCAAAGTGAAACCAATCAACCAATCAACAACCAACCGACCAACCAACCAACCAAAGAGTAAAAGAGTGTTTCAAAGAATCCCCATCTTTAAAGGTAGGAGAATAAACTCTCTGAAAATCTGGATGACATCAATAAATTAGTAATATTTCAAAAGCCAATTAGGGAGGAGTATTCTGAGGAATTAATATCTACCAGTTACAACAGTTACAGGAAGAGTGAATAATATTTGGCTTAAAAATATGAACATTGGAAATGGGGAGGTGGCATAGTTGGTAAAGGGCTTGCTCTACAACAGGAGTACTTGAGTTTGGATCTTCAGCACATATGGTGGACAGCCCCTGGAATTCCAGTGCTGGGAGAGGGTGCATGTGTGTGAGGAGACAGACAGGAAGGTGCCAGAGACCTGTTGCCAGTTAATCTAGCTACTTGATGAACTCCAGTTTCAGTGAAAGACTTGTTTTAAAAACAAGGTAGAGATTAGCCAGGATGGCAGTTGAAGTAGAACCCTGGATCCTCATACTTGTGTACATGTATTCACAAATACCACCCTTCCCCCACAACCCAACACACACACACACACACACACACACACACACACACACACACACACACCACATGAAAACACCCCTCCCATACCTTCACCGAGGCATACATCCTATCAGACCTAATTAATACAGAAAATAAAATAGAGGCACAAAGAATTATGGTCATTTGGAAGAGATAAGACAAGCAGATTGCATGCTGCTCATATCGTAACCCGGGGCTTGGCTATCTCAGTTCCTCTCCTTTCCATGACCACAGCAGCCTTCATGACTCCCTGACAGCTTCCATTATCAAATTCACTGTGCACAGCTCTTCTTTCTGTGCTCCTGCACAACCCATTTCAAAACATGTTAGCTCTTAAAGAGAGTTGTGTCTCAAAGGTAGAAAGCTATGTGTTACAACGTAACCTCTCCTTTTGCGATGTTGCTTTATGTATAAAGAGCTAAATCTCATTTCAGGGAACATATATTCTGTAAGGAAACATAGGACCATATATTGTGTTTTTATTATGGGTCTAATCTATAGATAATAGTGACACGATCTTTTTCCCTTCCAGATGTAAACAGGGTGGTACTCTTCAGTGAAACTGGAAAGCAAGTGAGTGTTGAGTGGCAGAGGGTGAGTGGGAAGGATGAAAGATTTACTGGAAGTTAATTTGAGAGGAAGAAAGTTCTCAGGATGAGCTGGGTGACGTACTCAACAAAATAAAAGGTTTAAAATAAGAAGGTGTTGAAATGACAGATGTTGCCTATGGACTAAGGAGGGAATTGGTTCCTTGGAAATAAAGCATGTTTCAGGGTGAATTCTCTTCTGTTGGGCATTTGAGCACTGCCAGGCCTAGCTGGTGAAGGCCCCCACTCTAAGAATGCAGGCGTTGCTCAGAAGTAGTTTCTAGGATTGAAGGAATATTCATGGTCTTGCTGACCTGTACTTTCCTTGTTTCTCTTAGACTGAGTTTCGAAATTCTGAGTACTCCAGAGGAAATGGGCAAAGGATTTGTTTTTGTCTCAATATGTCATTTGAAGGTTAAATATGGCTTCAGGTTTAAAGACTGCTGTTGTTGAGTTTCTGTGACTAAGTTCAATATGGTAGAGATTGCGTAGCTCATGACTACCCCGTTAAGTATCTTTTTCCAATGGTGTTGGCAAGGAAAACAAGCCATTTCCTAAGACTGGCCATCAGACTTCAGTGAAATCAGTATTCCTGCTCTAAGATATGAAAACCTTATACTTCAGCATATACATCCATTCAAGTTGTGTTTTTCTTCAAAATAGCATTTCTAGGCAAAACCAAGACCATTTGAACCATTAAAAGAGTTTAAATATTTACAAGGCTGAGTGTTGTAGCTCACACCTTTAATCTAAGCACTTAGGAGACAGAAGCAGGGGAATCTCTATGAGTTTCTGTCCAGCCAGGCTTACACAGTGAGTTCCAGGCCAACCAGGGCTAAACAGTGAGGTCCTGCTTCAAAAACAGTTCCAGGAATCTGTGACTTTTCATGCAAATGCTCGAGCAACTTACAACTGTGCTATCAATGACGCAGTCAGACTTCCCAGAATTGTGAGCGTCCACCTCTGAAAATGACCTATTGCTCTGAATTTCACCATTACTAATTATTTTGTAATGTTAGAAGATGAATTCCCTTAGGAGTTTCCCAGCAAATATGAAGACAATTAAGGAATGAGGAAATTCTTCTCCAGTGAACCGGCATTGCAGAGCCTGACTAACATAACCAAATCTATCTCCAGTTGTCTGCAGATTTCTGGAGACGACTCTTTGCAGTTTATTGCTAACGTGAAGTAGAATGGCATAGATCTCAACGGAAAGAGAAATACTTAAAATTATTTCCTTCAAGGTTGTATTCTTTAGTAGTGCAGCTGGCAAGGGACTACATGCTTCTCTGAGGGGGAGGGTATAGTTCTGTGGTAGAACTTCTATCCAGCCTTCCCAAGATCTTGGGCTCTGTCCCTCACTACAGAGGGTGGGATGGGGGGATAAAAATGAAAAAGAACCTACAATTAGCTAGACAAAATGACTTCTAACATCTTTCTAAATAAAAAATTTAAAGTCAATCATAAAGTTATTTGTTCTAAGCATTTTATACTATAGACAGTTTTATTTCTTTCCTGGAACTTACTCTGTAAGATCCTAAAGTCACATGGCTTGGTCTTGAATTCCAGCTCTGATTCTTGATGGCAGCAGTAGTAGTTGAATGGAGGTCCCTTCACCTATCCCCCTAATTTGTCCGCATTCTACCATTCTGGAAGCACAAATTGGAGGGATACAACTTTATGCCAAAGGGCAAAAGGAACAAACAAGGATTTTTTTCGGCTCAGTTCGGCCCATCAGCACTTAGATTCTGTTTTTCTTGTCTCTTGATCAGAATTCACCTCCATTCTAGGCGATGGCAATGGCCTCAGCAGCCACAGAAACTAAATAGGGCGTCAAGGATCCCTCGGTCAGTTCCCTGTGCTCGGTGGGTACAAAGAATATTAGTGCTTATTCAGTAGGATGGTTGTATTTTACACAAACTGATACGTATCATATAACATAGTGTAAGCCCAGCAAACACGGGGTCTTGACTATTCACAAGCTCTTAGTGTGATTTTTGAACACTTGCTTCTTTGCTTGTGCT